>NW_025113107.1:793437-888437 GCF_010416935.1 Polistes fuscatus | reverse complement strand
TTTACTCTATATTTCATTTCTTATTTATTTATTATTTTTTTTTTTTTTATACAGATATCGAATAAGTTATATAATCCCTGACTGTATCGATCATTTCATCTTTTTTTTTTTTTAATCAGATACGATCGTCGTGGAAAACAAGAAAACAGAATGAACAATTTGCTTTAATTTAATTATTTTTATCGAATCAAAGACTGCTCCCCCCTCATATATTTTTTATTTATTAATTACTATTATATTATTCATTTGTACGTGTAGAATAATCAAGTTTTAATCATTTGATTATCTTTCATTTGCACGAATAGTTTTGACGATCGATCGTGCTGATAAGTCGAATAGTAGAATTTCGTGTTCACTTATGACAGAGGTTAAAATCTACCGACCCGTTTTATTTGAAACTACGATTTTAAAGGAACGTACTTGAAAAGATGATGATGATTAATTGATCGGTAAATAATACTATCCAAAATGAATAATATATTCTAATGAGAATTATTCTGACCTTTTGTTTCATGACGAAAATTGAAGCGTCCCAAATTTTCGAAGTTCCTGTATTAAAGTCACCACTGTGAAACCAAACCATTACTGGCCATCCTTCGGTTGGACGTGGTTTGGCTGCATAAATTTCATAATTATTACAACGAGACAAGAAGAAAGAGAGAGAGAGAGAGAAAGAGAGACAGGGAAAAAAAACACATCGTGATTTATTTCGTCTTTCTCTTATCTACGTTAATTTATTTTCTCTTTCGGTTGAATGTACACGAAAATGATAAATTACACGTATCCATAAAATCGTATCAAAGTTGACCAACATTTATTACGATTATTATTATTATTTTTTTAATTATTAATTTAAATAATAATTATAAAATATAATGTTTTTAATAAATAGTAATTTTTATTTTATTTTTTATTTTATTCTTTCTTTTTATTATACGTATATGAGTTTTTTTTCTTTAATTAGATACGATCATTCGTGGAAAGATATAAATAATTTGGTAGATTTTGTATTATTTTTACGAATCCAGAAACTGTATACTTTTCTTGGTATTATAATTTTTAAAATTATTAGGTCATTGTGGTATAATAAATTTTAACAATTACATCAAACATTTGGTTGATCGTCATATATGAAATATTTGGGAATTACTTTTACTCACGGGACTAAGATTATTAATAATGAACAAAATATAATAAATGAAAAGATTAAATAAGGATGATAAATTGACTCTTTCTAATTTAAGATTATCATTATTATTATTATTATTATTGTTCAGATAATTCGCGATCATCCTGGAAAATGCATGAACTTTTTCGAAATTACCTCGAAACATGTGAATGAAAAATTATGAAAGAAATGAAACAGTTTTTACAAAGATTAAACAAGGCTCGATAAAACAGTTCTTCTGCGAAATTTGTTAATCATTTTCAAGCTAATGTTATTATTATTTTTCTTTAGATATTATTTACGCGGAAAGTGTGTCACAATTGTAAGGGAACAAATGATCTACAAACTTTGTTTGATATTACTTCGAATCACGTAACGATTATTAAAAAAAGAAACTTCTTTCTAATTTCAGTTTGTACTTACGTTTATTTTTCGTAATCGTTTGGATTTAAAAAAAGAAAATATTAATCTTCCTGGATATTACACTGGGACACGCCAAGGAGGATTATTAAGATATAAAAAAATGAAACAAAATAATATAAAATGGTATGTGAATAAAAGTGATCAGATTAAACAATCAAACAATGATGATGATTATGATGATGATGACGATGAGAATGAAAGTAACAGTGTCAGGCTAATTTGGTTGTTTCAGAAAAACCTAAAAAAAAAAAATGTACTATCGTATTATCGTGGAAATTTATTGACCACATATATTTATAAGAAAGTAAAAAGTGTCGGAATAATTTTACTGCGGAATTTAGTTTTGGAAAAATTCCTTCACGAGATGCATAATTAATATCAAGACACCGAATTAATTATTATTACACTTATAATATCGAATATTTTATAATTATTACTTTTACGAATTACGACTATTTTCGAATTTTTTATTTTACACGACGAATACGTATCAACAAATGAAATTTTTAATACTTCTTATTAAAATTTAGAGTTTTTATTTTCTTTTGTATAGTAAATGTTAAATTTTTATTTAACACGACGAATACATATTAAAAAATGACATTTTGAATATTTCTTATTAAAATTTGGAATTTTTATTTTTCTTATAGTAAATGTTTGATTATTTTTTATTTAACACGACGAGTATATATACGTCAACAGTATTGAAATGAAGTATTTGATTGTATACGTGTATAATATGTCGGTTAAATAACACACAGTTTTACTGATTAAAGGAAAATGAACTCTCTTTCTCTTTCCAATGATAATTGGCGTCGCAATGGCGGCGCGTGCTTGTTGATGATAAGAACATACGTTCCAATTCCATTCTGCGCATGGACCCTGTTTGAATATCGTACAATCTAATGAGTCCTCCTCGTGCAACGTCCTGAATTTCTTTTGACCCAACCTTGACACTATCCGGAAGTTTGCGTCACGAATTTCTTTTTAAATACTACCCATTACACCGCCCCCACCCCACCCCTATCATCCCTGCTAACCCCTTCTGTTCTTCCGATCGAAAACAATCGATCATAATTTTCTTCTTTTCTTTTGTTAATGTTTTTTGTTTTTTATTTTGTTTCGTTTATCTGCATAGTCGTCGTAGTTGTCGTCGTCGTCGTCGTCGTTAAGTTTAATAGAACGATCCTAATCTCGACTGATTCGTTCACTTTCGAGTCAACTAATTGAATGAAGGGGAGGGGTGGTGGTTCAAATATTTTCGAATAATAAAAATGATCTAACGAATTTTTTACCTACACCATTTTCCATTCCCCTACGCGTTAATGTATATTTAACTTTTGAGGATTGTAAATATTATAAAAAATTAATGGTAGTAGTAATAATAATAATAATAATAATAATAATATTGATAATAATTGTATTAATAATTAATAATATTAATTATAATTATCGTCATTATATAGTTGTAAAAGAAATTTTGTAGTATTATGGATATTGATAATACTTATACAAAATGGTCCACATAAAGTGTTTCAACAAAAGCGTTTTTGCCAAAATCGTTATATATAGATTAATAAAATAAGTTAAAAAGAAAAACAAATAATTCATATTTATATTATACAAATAATTGATAATTAATATACATATATATATACACACGTATATATAAATAAGAGTTGTCGCTATTATCGAATAATATTCATAAGTGCATAATGCATTACACATTTTGATTATATTTAAGTAATATATAATTAACATTTTAAATATATTTCTTTTAATAGAACAATATTTTATCGAAAAAATCTATGTCGAACATCTTCAACCGCTAGAAAAAAGTAATAAAAAAAAAAGAATAAAAACAATTTCTCGTGGTCGACATAAAAATATTGTTTCGCATTGTTAACCGCACAGAATAAAAAAATATCGATACAAAAATAATAAATTGAATTTTTTAAAAGTGTTACAAATATCTCTGTGCTATTTAATTATTAAAAAAAAGAAAAAAAAAACAAAAACAAAAGTATTAAAATAAAACTATATAGAAATTCTAAGAGATGACTATTAAAATATCATTTTATTTCGGTGTTGCAGTATTGATCGAATAAAATAAAATAAAATAAAATAAAATAAAATAAAATAAAAAAAATTAAGAAAAATAATAATACGACAACTCTAATATAAATAAGTGTGTATAAAATGATTGAACAAATATGAACGTTTTGTATTAATCAAAGGTGATATCGGAGTTGATAAAAAAGAAAAAAAAAATAGGAAAAAAAAGAAGCCTGTTTTAGATTGATCGAACTTGAACTTGATTTAATTTTTGAACATAAGGAAAAAAAAAAGAAAAGAAGACACGCGAATAAAAAGAAGTAGAAGTAGAAGAAGAAATAAAAGAAATAAATAAATAAATAAAGAAAGAAAAAAAGAAAGAAAGAAAGAAATAGGAAAATTTCGTATGAGGGTGGTAAGAGGAAAAGCTTGGTTGGTGGGTTAAGCAAAAGACGTTTTGACGTGACGTTATCGTAAGAAACCAAGAGAGAGGGCATGTAAGAGGAAGAAGAAGAAGAAGAAGAAGAAGGGCTCGAAGAAAATAAAGGGAAAGAGAAGAAACTTTCGTGACTCGCTCCTTTCGTATCGTATGTCGACATCTCTAGCGACCCTTAAAGGAGATCGCGTGTTGCCAGTTTATACTCGTATGTATCGATCGACATTCATCGTCTAAAGAAAGAGAAACATTGAAGAAATATACAGACACATACACATAAACAGAGAGAGAGAGAGAGAGAGAGAGAGGGAGAGGGAGAGGGAAAAGCTTTGTGTCTTACCGTGATTTTCCTACAACTTTCATATCATTTGTCGCGTTCACCAGCAAACGATCGAAACAGATCATAGTTAGCGCATAGTATCTTACAAAAATCTTCTTGATCTAATCGAATTTTTCTTTACTTTTTCATTTTTATTCATGACAGAAAAATTATGACAGCAAGAACTTATTGTAAGTAAAAAAAAATTCCATTAGGGGATAATTGTATTTTATTATTATTTGTTTTATAATGGGGAATCAATAATGTAGTGTTTGTTTTTTTGTTTTTGTAATGTTTTATATCTGTCAATAATTATGACAGTGGATTTAATCGGTAGTCGACAATATTGGAAATATATGTCTTATGATTTTTTTTTGATAATATAAATTAATTCTTAACATTGAACGAAATATAAAATAATTCTTTGTTTTTTTTTTTTACAATAATTTAATATATAAGTCATATACTGTCGTAATTAATATATTATATTTTTAAATTTAATCCTCGTTAGTATTTGCAAGAATTATTAACATTTCTAAAAGTTAATTGTATTTTTTATTCCCCCCTTAAATTATAATATTAATTAAATAGAATTATAAATATTTATGCGAAGAGAAGAACTGTTATATATGTACATTTAAATAACATATATTATGCTCTACGGAATATAATAATGATAATAATAATAATTATATAAAAAGAACGAGAAAAAAAGGAAGTTAGAAAAGGTTACTTCCATTAATTGATCCTTTTTATTTTCTTTTTCTACGTCGTGTCCCGTTTGAAAAAAAATTGTATAATAAATTGGCCTTGGCTCTGATGAATCAAGGTTAAATATTCTTGTCCCTGAATCGTCTTTAAAAGTAATCTTATTCGTTGATACAATAGATATACATACCGCATTGAGAATATAGAAGAAAATATAATGATGACTCACGAATGTGAATCGTTTTATCCATGATCGACTAAACTATTACTATCATCCGATATTGTACTTATATATAGTATGTATGAGAGTGAGAGAGAGAGAGAGAGAAAGAGAGAACGAGAAAGAAATATTGTAGATATAGCGATAAATGAAACTGATGTGAGTTTTTAAATATACTCCTTACGTCACAGATTTTTGTTCGACAATGATTTTTAATTGCGTTCTTGCACGCATGGAATTTCATTCGTCGCGAATTTTTATTTTTTTTTTATTTAGAATTATTAATCATTACATTTTTTCCCTTGTTTTATATTTTGTTTTAAAACGAAATTTTGATCAGTTTTGCTTAATGTAAAAATAAGTCATTGATATTTCGAATTTTATTTGTACTTTTTAATATATATATATGTATTAATTTAGAATAATTAGATTTAATCCTTAAATATACAATCGAATATTTTATTTCTTTTTGTTAATTTTTAATAGGCGCGTTATTAACATCGAATAAGTATTTTAAACAAATTATGTTTATATGCATTAGAATAATTAAATATTAATCAACTCCCGAATTTTGTATTATTAATTATTACTTATTAGGAATTATCGAAAAGTAATATCCTCTTTTACTAATTAATTTACATTTCAACGTTAATATATATATTGTTTGTTAATCGTGTGGAATATCAATTAGGATTTATATTTGAAAAATATTTTGTTCATGCATAATACGTTGCAATATAACTTTCTTTATCCGATATAATTTTATTAAATATATTTATTATTAAATTTATATATAATATAATATTTATATATTAAATATATTTTTCTTCACGGGATACTACAAAATTCCAATATTATATTTTTCTTCGATAATATGACACTCGTTATCGTTTATTTATTTTATTATAATTTTTGTTTTTAAATATAAGTAATGATAATTCGAAATGAATAATGTAATGGAACTTACCATCGGGTAAGAAAATGTTTAGAAACAAACAATCCTCGCTCATACCAGGATCAGGTTGGTCAGGTGGTAGTAATCGTGCATAAAGCTTCTCATGCAGTTTCAAACGATTTGATACTTGCTGACATGATGGACCATATTCACTGGCGTTTCGTATTCCGTTCCAGGATGGAAGAGGATCCGTTACTGGTAAGGAAAAACGTAATTGTCCTATTGGAGGTTGAGCATAAGGTATGCCAAGATATTGTATCACCTTTTGACCTCTACCTATGATCACCTGAATGAATTAAGATCAACACCATATCGTTTCGTTAGATTACTTTCCCTTTATTTTTCTTTTTTTCTTTCTTTTTTTCTTTTTTACTTTTATTTTTACGACGATGATATAAAAATAAAATTTCACGTGTTTTCTTGTTCACCTTTATCGAGGATATGTTACTTTTTCTTTTCTTTTTTCTTTAAATTCAACAAAAATCTATGTCATAGCCCATATATATATGTTCTAATAATTATGATTTCTCAAAAAAAAATATAGATAGAAAATAAATTATATGTTCGGGTAATTGTAAAGATGTGATAAATAAATTGTAAATGGAACGGACCTTTCACAAAACCATAAAAAGGTGAATAATACATAAAATCGAAGCAATATAAAAGTTAGGCCAAAAGATTATAAAGAAAAAAATATTTTTAGTTGACAACTGGGGAAGAAAATAATCGCAAAGTTAAAATTCAGATGCCAGTCTCGATTATGCGACTCCTACTCGCGATTCAATTTGAATTTGCGTATTCGTTAATTTTGTATTTAAATTTCGCATCAATGATCTTTAGAAAATTGTGAATAATTATTTCGCGTATAAAATTTAACTTCTTTTTTTATTCATCAATTACATTCTTTCCAATATGTATCATCGTTAAAAGTATCATCGTTTTTCTGACTCATCGTCTATCTTCGCGAATCTACACACTGATACACACATGTACACTCACATACACGTATATAGATTTGAACATTAGTCAAGCTTTTGCGTCGAAATTCTAAGTATGAAAAGAATTGAAGAATGAAATAGGGGAATTGTTTCTGGTTCCACTATATAAGAAAACTAGGAATATTGTTTATAAACGATTATGGTTAGGATCTGAAAGGATAACTTTCGACAGGAAAAACATTTCTTCATTTATTTGTAAAGAGAAATGGAACGATTTGGAAATAAATATGTGGAAAAAAGAGGAATACCCATTTCATCAATTTTCAAATAACATAAAATGTTCGCACGTGTTCCTATTTAAATGTAAATTTAAAATCGGTCCTTTATATAAAGAGAGTGAGGATATTTTACCTGAAAACACTTTGGTTAAACTTTCAAACGGAAAATGAATTTCAAATTGGAATACACGAATCGCGCAGTTAGTTGACCAGTTTCGTAACATTAAAAGCTCTTTCCTTTTTTTGTTGTTTCTTTTTAAATAAATTAATCTGGGAGATAAGAAATATTGAAGTTTACCGATGATGGAGATTTGTGATTAATATCGGAACAAAATATATTATTCGAATACATTAAAATATAACTTATTTATATTTCAGTAAAGAAACAAGTCGGATGAAATAAGTTACAATGCTGTATTGAAGAGAAAATATTCCATGATAGTGATTGGAATAACAAATGTTTAATAAATCCAGCTTTAAGACAATTTTTTATTAACTAAATTATTACAAAACGAAAAGAAATACAATAATAATAAAAATAATAATAATAATAAAGTAGTACCTCTTTGCCAGCAAGTATTCCTTGATTAGGTATCCTGACAGTGGGTGGATCACGAGCCAATCCTTGTCGTGCGTAAGTATTTTGACTATAACTGAAGGAAATCCTATCGAGAAGGATGCAGATGTAAACGACGCGTTGAATGAAAATTAATAGGATTAAACAAGGACCTCTCATTTTGAACAAATGAATTTTCTTTTTGAACAAATGAAAATAAAGAGTTTATTAAATCCTCTCCCCTTTTATTTTTCTTTTTAAATATTTAACTTCGATAAATTTCAAAGAGGTATTATTTTTTTCGCAGAGGTTTTTCCTTTTGTTACTGCGAAGCTACACTGCAGAATGATAAAGTTCGCGTGACTCCGTCCACCTTACACAACTTGCTCCACGTTCCGCTCATAAACGACGCGGTACGGAACCTGAGACTTGCGCTCTTTGACCTCACTTTCCTAACTTTCCTGGCTAACCCCTATTGTTCAACCCCCTTTTTTATCCTTTACTCCCCTCCCCGAGCCAACTTTGTTAACCTTTTTCGTCGAATTCGGATTTACGTCAACGTTATACCACGTTTTTCGCGGGTCCTTTCGGGAGACCTGATCATCATTGATAAAAATAACCCCCGTTTTTTTTAGATTAACTGAGATTCATTTAACGTAATGACGTGATTCGATATAGTCAGCTGGAAATTGTTACACACCGCGTTGATGAGATTTTTTAAATGTAATAGATGCGAAATGAATAATCATATTGCGCGTTTAAACGTAATATGTAGAATTTTTTTTTTTTCTTTTTTATGGTATATTTATAACGTTAAAACATTATCAGAATGACAAACGTTTTTTGATATACATTTAACAATATTTGATATCTCATTTTGCTCTTGTGAGATTTTAAAATTTATTTATTTATTTTTCTTTTTTTTTCCTTAACACTCTAAAAGGATATGTACAGCGTTATCGCTTTTATAATTTTAATTACCGATTGCATGTCGGTAAAGTCGGAAACGTTAATAATGTCAATAAGGTAGATTCTCTTTCTGATACATTTATCGATCGAAGATAAGATTTTATCAATCAAGTATATTATCAGATTTCTTTCTTACCGACAGTAGATACACATAACATATAATTCGTATTACGTATCGTAATTATGTATTAAATAAAATAGAACGAGGAAAATAATTTTAATTAGATATAGAAGAGAATACAAACAAAATTGATCGAAGAAGAAAATAATATTTTTTTGATTTGTAAAATCGCCGGTGCTGGGGAATATCGAAAATATATAATCTTAAATATACGATGAAACGACTTTACATTAGATATTAAAGAATGAATTTACGCAATTTTGTACATTATTTGATTAGGGACTCGTGTAGAAATGATTATGGTATTTGTACAAACTTTGATATTAATTTTTCCATTGTGTACAGAGTTGTAATTTCGACCCCCTTAATTTAAACATACTTATATATAACATATAACATATCTAAACGTGTTTAAATATTCGCAGAGATGAATGAGAGAGCCACCGATAATGTTAAATTTGCATTATGTGAACTATTTCGCATTGCATAACGTATACATACGTTTATGTTCTAAATAATACATAAATATACACGCTGATTACTCATACACATAATAAATTCAGAACGTTGACACGTATATATATATGAATGATAAAACATATATATATATATATATGTATATATATATATATATATAGGTATGTATATATTATATTTAATTAAAATATTTATTATATATAACACTGTTTATTGATTTAAGTTACACACAATGGTATATGCGTATGCGTTTATTTACACATGCATCATGTTATATAATATAATTTAATTCAGAGATAAATATAATTCGAAATATGATTTATCATTAGAGGATTTTCGAATTCGAGATTAAAGTATTTGTGTTATATTTATTATTTTTATTTTATTTATTATTATTATTCTGTAATTAGATATTAAGGACGCGACAAATTGTGGACGTATGTTAATAGTATTATAAATACTATAGCTGAGAAAATATTAATGTTTTCTATGTTCGTCGCACGAACCATTCAAAAAAATTGGAATAAAAAAGAGAGAAAAAAGTGAATAGTAAAAATTTGAGGACTAGAAAATAAATGTACGTTCTGGAATCTTTTTTTTTCTTTTTTCCACGTTCTCTCTCTCTCTCTCTCTCTCTCTCGTTCTCGCGTAAAGTAAAAACCTAGTAACGTATAAAATATGATATGCCATTCTAGAGAAGAGAATACATATTTATATTTCTTTTCTTTTTTTTCCCGTATGTTTGCCCGAGTACGCGTGTAATTTTTGTTTTCCTTTCAACATTTATTTTCTTTTTTCTTTTCTTAGTTTCTTATTTCTTTTCTTTCCCATTGGTCGAACCAGCGGATAGAAACCGACGACGACGACGACGACGATTCGAGCCATTAAATTGCAAATTTATCGAATGAAAATTGAGTTCTGGCATAGATATACACGGGGTCTTTTTTTTTCTTTTTCTATAGAAAAAAAAAATTGGAATATTTCGCGAGGTATTGATGCGATGAAACAAAAAAAAAATGTGGTAAACTATTTTATTGTCTCCCTTTTTTCGGGTTTTTTGTTTTAATATTCATATTACAAATTCGTACGATACAAAAGAGGACATCGAATAATGAGGATGATAATGCAAATGTTTTCTCGTTTTTTTTTCTCTTTTTTTTTTTTCCATTTTTTGGCATAGCATTTTGACGAACAGTCAAACGAAATTTTCGACGTAAAAGTTTGTTTTTCTTCTTTTTTTTTTGCGATCCAATAATATTCCTGTCACTGATTTTTTTTCTTTTTTTTTTCGAGAAATGAGTTGTTTTTTAAAACGGATCGATATTTGTCTTATCGTTCGATTAGAAAATTAAATCGAATGTATTATTTTAATTGCAAAAAAAAACAAGAAGATTATAGAAACAAATTGAACGATCACGAGTTGTTTCATTTTTTTGGTTTTTGTTTTACGTTAGATCAAATAAAAAAACTAAATCGTGTTGATAAATGTCATCATCAATGGGCAAAAATCATTTTATACAATTGTTTTTGTATGATATAAATTTGTTAATAGAATTAGAAAGAGAGATAGATAGGAGAGGAAAAACAAAGAGAAAGGGAAAGAAAGATAGTAGAAAATACGCGAATGGGTCTAAAGAAAATGGCAATATTGTGTAAAAGGGTGAAATTCGGAGCGCGTCATCTACCAGCGTATAAAATCAAACTCTTTGTTGTGTTGTGTAGAAACTGCTATTATACTTTTATGACCATTATCGAGATGAAAGACTCGATGCAACGCAACTAACTATTTTATATTTTTTGTTTTTCTTTATAAAAAAAAAATAAGTAAAAAAAACCCTTCTTCATGGGTCGACGAGAGTTAAACGAACGTATTGTTTTATGTTACGAACGATTAAATTTAACAAGTGTTACAACGAAAGAACAATATATTATAATGATAATAAAAAATAATAATAATAATAAATAAGAAGACAAAAGAATACAGCAGACCCGTTGGTCTGTTTTATTTTTCATTTATTTTATCAAAAATTGAATTGGAAAAAAAAATATATAATTTTCAACCGGTCGAATATTTTTCCTCCTTTTTTCTCTTTTTCCCTTGATATTTTTCTATTTTTTTTTCTTTTTCTCTATATGGAATATGCAAAACAAACATACACAATCGAGTGATACGTCAATTAGCGTACTGAATAAATAAAAAAAAACTTTTTTCCTGGGATTAATGTTTGTTTAGAAAAAAATATTCGTTATTAAAGTAATGGTTACGGTTTTTCGTGTTCGATGAATTTTAGGGGAAAAAAAGGAAAAAATAAAAGGAATCAAATGAAAAATAAAATTCTTCAAATTCTTCCTTTCTATTCTCTTTTTTTTTTTTTTTTAACGTGCTCTGCAATTATTCGTTGGATGTGAAACGTGAATCCATCGTATTATACTTCAATTTTCGACGTGCAACGGGATATGTTTTCTTTGTTATACTGTGTATTACAATAATTGTCGATACCAAATGCTACACAATGTTTCTTCATTTGACACACCATTTTCATTTTTTAGTAATAAACTATTTTTCTAATATACTTGTTTCTAATAGGAACTAATAATCTACTCTTAAAATAACAATTCAGCATAACATCGTTGATATAATTTGTGATCAATTTTAAGTATGGGGAGGGAGGAAAATAAATTGTTCGAATTATATTCTCAAACGTTTAGATAATAATATTATCATTAGTTAGATGAATGTTTTTTATTAATCAAGATTTCCCGACTAATTAATTTTATTTACATTCAATTATTCAAAGATCATTTGAAATTTTTATTCGTTTCAATGAAAGTATAAAGCCTAATCGATCATTGATTATCTGTTATCGTGTAAATTGTGAGTGAATTTGAAGAATTGTATTTTGAGTTTAGCTTTATTAACAACAATTATAGCTTATGTAATGAAAAGCATTGGAGATGGTAATTGAATATATTTATTAATGAAAAAAAAGGGAAAATATTAAAAATATCATTCAACCGATAATACTTATTATATCATTTCAAATAATTTCTATAATATTCACAATCGTAGTGAAAATAATACGAACAAAACAAAATCGTATATTTTTGATACACGAAACGAATATAACGATTATTTTTCAATTCGATTTAAATAAAGTTAGGACAAAATTTATAAAAAGAAAGAAAACCCATAACCACGTATACATTTCTACGAAATATGTTTTTTTCTTGAGGGAGGGGGAGGATATATAAATTAATTTCTCCGTTAGTTGGTAGAGATGCAGTTAGAAAATTGATTAAATTGAATTTGCATCGATTTATTGGAAAACTTTCGTCACGTTGTTCGATATTTCTCAATTATTCGTCCTATCTTCTCATTCGTAGGATTTAGAACGAAGACCTACTCCCGATGTTCCTGAATGTTAATTAAATGCAACCGTAACTGTGTGGGAAAACGGGTAGAGGTTCTTGAATTATTAAGGCCAGGAAGTTCGAAGCATGCGGATTTCTCTCTCTCTCTCTCTCTCTTTCTTTGCAACTTCGAAAAGATGCGTTGAGATTAGTCGTATAAATTTCTAAGGTCTGTTCTCTCTCTCTCTCTCTCTCTCTCTTTCTTTCTCTCTCAGGGCTGCATTTATCATAAGGCGCATTAGTCTCAAACTGGGGACCTAAACTCTTTATGGGGATGGGGTTGGGGGGGGGGGGGGGGAGGGGAAGGGCAAGTCATAACTTTAATCCTTAATTCTCACGAACAACTTTGATATTAAAGAAATAAAAAAAGAGAAAAATTTCGAGAATATAATGTGTTGTTGTTGTTGTTAAATTGTTGTTGTTGTTTAAATTTTTACTCTATATTCTCATATAAATATACTTAATATATTTAATTTTAATAATAATATTAATGCAATGTCTAATTAAATTAATAAAAAAAAAATATATAAATTTTCTAAAGAAAAATCTTATTGTTGTTAATTAAGAATTTTTTTTCTCAATGCAAATAAATGTATTTTATAATTATTGATATTATTATTATTATTATTATTATTATTATTATTATTATTATTATTATTATTATTTAAATTATTACGAAAATATTGATTTTTATTTTGAATGAATTAAACGCAAATAATTAATTACAAAAGAAAATATATTTTAGAATTTAATTAGGATCTTTTCGAATATAAAACTCTCTCCTCTTTCTTTTTCTATATTTAAACGAGTTTGTTTCCATGGAGAAAACTAAAGAAAGAAAAAAATATTTTCTTGAAATATAACTTTAAGAAAGAAAGTACGAGAGAAAGAGTGAGAGAGTGAGAGAGTGAGAGAGGAAAAAAAAAGAAGTTATTTGCAATCATAGTGCGTATTAATCAACGAAGGTAAAAATAATTCCTCGAAACTCAAGTTAAAATAAGTTTGGTATAAAAACAAACGTTTAAGGTATAGTTAACGAATACGCGATCTTACGATTTGACCTCTTTGATAATTAAAACTTTTCTTTTTGTTTTGGGTGGGGGGATTTTCTTTTTTCCTTCCAACTTTTCTACCAATAGGTCAGTCGGTCAATGACGAGAACCAACGATAAATTTTCTTCGTCATTATTTTTAATTTCGATATTGTTGCATCTGGTAAAAAGATTTATAAAAAATAAAAAAGAAAAATCATTTAAAAAAGAATTAATCACGTAGGTTAATATGTTAAATTCGTTATATTCGTATTATTAAGTTATCGCACGTAATATATGTTTATATATAATTAATGCGTGTGCAAAATTAATTGCATAAAGTGATTATTTCGAAAATTTGGAAATAAATTATTAATATATATTATAAGTTTAATAATCGAATACGTCTTACTTCCCAATTTTATTCTTGATTGAAATAAAAATAATTTAATTTAATTTGATGTTAATTTTTTTTTTAGCACTCATCAGGATCGTACACTTGTGTATGCAGTATTTTCAATCGTATTCTTACATATATCAATTCTCAAAACTTTTCAACATACCGTCGTACGTTACTTTCCTTTCGCAATTAAGAAAGAAAATCAAATCCTAATTTTATTCTCAACAAATTTTCAATCACATTCAAAAGACAAAATATTCAAGTATGAGTATTTTTTTAATTTTTTTTTTATTTTTCATAGAAAGAAATCTCGGATTACTCCGTAACGTTTATAGCATGCTCGTAAATTATTTTTCCACCCCTCGCCCCCTCATACCAGCCCCAAAAAAGAAAAAACACGTCAAGAGACAACAAGTTCCTCGTTTGTTTCTTCTACCTTGTTGTTGTTGTCCCTTTATGCGTACATTTTTCAAAAGACATAAAAAAAAAGAAAAAGAACAACGCAAAGAGCTTGCTTTTTTGTTTGCCTCTTTTAAAAAATAGAAAGAAGTAAAGGTATTAAACGGATAAAAGTCATACGCGAATGGGGGTGTCCGTACAAAGGGGAACGTATGTTACATTTAATAAGATTTTCAAGTAAATATAAAAGAAAAGAAAAATGAAACAACTCTTTGCACCGTTTTGTAATGAAAGAAAACAACCGACGTATAACGATATGCTTTTCTTTCGTTTCACAAAAATTATATTATATTAATAATCCAATTGTTATTAAATTCATAAAAAAGTATTTCACGTGTTTTTCGGATTACAATTTCCGCTTAAAAAAAAGAATAGATATATATTATAATAATCGATAATTGGTTATATCCAACAAGATAGAAAATTCGTTCGTTTAATTCTTCACTCTTTAATAAAAATAATATTTATTATTATAATTTTAATAATGAATTGATTTTTTGTGCACATCGTAAAAATATATTTTATAAATACGTCATCTTGTATTTTATTAAATGTAACGTACGCAGTTCTTTTAACGTCCCCCTTATCCCCTCTATACCCCACCCGACCACCATTTGCGTAAGAAAGGCTCGTAAATGTTTAGGAACCATAAATTAAGGATAGAAAAAGTAAAGGGTAAAAAAATAGGAGGAGCATAAAATTTTTTTAAGTCAGAATCATGTTAGACATGAAAAATTCTCTCTCTCTCTCTCTCTCTCTCTCTCTCACTTCCTCTCTCTTTCTCCTTTTCTCATTTACCTAGAAAACTTTCTTCAATATTATCATCCATGAGATCAAATATACACGACTGCCTGACGTGATTATCTTTATCCTTTATCCTTGGAGGAAACTTTGAGAGTTATATCTTCAGTAGTTCTCATGGGATCCATCCTTCGGTAAGAAAAATTTCTTATACATATTATAGTTTTTCTACTACCAAAGTCACGGTCCTCCAAGACTCTGACTTTTTTTTTATCGATTAATCATTCTCTTATATTTTTCTGTTTTTTTTTTTCTTTTCCTCTCCTTTTGTTTTGTTTTAATATCAAGTGCCATTAAAAGAGTATCCAATTTGTTTCGTTTAAAAAATATGATGCAAAACTCACCTTTAAATTCCATATATATATATATATATATGTATATATATGTATATTGATTTAATAATAATATAACAAATTAATATCAACATTTTAAACAATTTTAATTATCTTTTATAAACCTTAAATCTCGTTTTACTAGGATCATCGAAGTATTCAATTCGTTTCGTTAAAAAGTATATTTCGTAAAATTATATGTATAATTTATATTATAATTAAAATTATATTTATACGGCTTTTTTAATTTATACTTTATAACAAAAAAAAAACAATCGATATACACTTTTAAGCAGCTTCAATTTGCGATTAATTATTCTACAAATTTTCTTATTCAAAAACTTCGAATACCACGTTATTTAATTATAATATCAAATAAATGAATACTTTATTTCATAATTAATAGAAGAAACGAAAGCAAGAAAGAGCAGATGTAATCTCCCGATAAAATGCTTCGTTTTTTACTTTTCCCTTTTTTCCAAAAGTCTTTCTCCCTTTTGTTTTTTCTTTTTTTTTATAAATTCATACAAAACAAAAAGTCAAATTATTACGTTCGGATTAATATTAACACAAACTTCCTCTCTCTCTTTCCTTCATATTTTTGTTTAATTTATTTACTCCTTCCCTTTTTCTTTGCATCTTTTTACTATTATTATTATTATTATTATTATTATTATTATTATTATTATTATTATTATTATATTTATTATTATTATTATTAGTGTTATTATTAAAGACTGTAGAAATCTTTCTCTCCTACGCTTTTTTTCTCTCTCTCTTTTTCTCTCTCAGTATATGCATACACATGTATTATTTCTTTTGGCTCTTAATTAGAAAAGTTCGTGAAATAGCATACGTACGTATGTACGTAAGAGATTATTTACGCCGAGTTTATATTCTCTCTCTCTCTCTCTCTCTCTCTCTCTCTTTATATTTTTCGGTAACAATTTCGAATGGAATAAAGTCAGCCACCGAGAAAACTAATGGGGTTATTTAGTTAATGTTGAAAACTGCTTTTATATATTTAAATTTATATATTTCTGTGTATGCGTGTGTGTTTATCTTATTCTTTAATTTTAAGAAAGATTAAACGAGATTTTTATAGATATGCAATATATATATATAGATATTTCTATTCGAAATATTTTTTCATACGCAATAAAAAAAAAGAAAATAAAAAGATTGATTAAATAAACATGTGATTCATATAGAAATATCTAGCATCGACGATACGTGTACGAGTATAATATCCACGTATAATATATATTGTATTTATTTAAAAACTTTTTTATGTGGATAGAAAATGAAAAAATAAAAAAAAATACATATATATATATATATATATTGTTAAGTAACTTTCTGCCGGGATGTAAAAAAATTTCGTTCGTTATAAAAACTATGAAAACGTTTTTTCTAACAAATTTTTCTTCCCTTTCCTCCTTTTTTTATTTTCTCGTTTGTTTGCTTTTTTGTTTATATCATTCCTTCGCGTTCGCCTTTTATAACGAAATTGTCAAAATTTTGGATAAAGTATAACCGTGCACTAGTTCACGTGTACGACGCGTATACGTACGTACATACGTATACGTGTTTGCGTGTTTGTGTTAAGTGATGTTTATCTAAGCTAGACTAAAAATGTTTCAAAAATAGTACAAAAAATTGTTTTTTCGTTCGAAACGAAAAGAAAAATATACGGGTTAACGATTATTTCAAATTGTGACTGCAATAAAACATGGATATTATAAATACAAAAGCTTTTTAAAAAGCTTTATATATATATAAATAATTTTTGAATAATCAAAGCTTACGTATATATATATATATATATATGTGTGTATGTATCTCTATATACATATCTCTATGTAATGCATGTATTTATTTGGAAAGAGGAAAAGCATAACGTTGCTGAAAACGATTTTACGAATGTCAACTTATTCCTCGATCGAACGTATTTATTTTAGATGAAATATTTCATATATATATATATATATATATATATATACGTTTATATACGTATAGGGTGTCTCAAATGTTGATTCATACAGTCGATAAATATAAAATTAGAATAAATATATGAATTAATTTTTTTAAACAAAAAATTACAATTATTGTTTTTCTGTTTTCAAGGATATGAATCTTCGATTGCAGTATTGAGTCTACGATATTGTCAATTTAACCACTTTACAGTCCAATTATTGTCGATGATTATAAAAATATTTATATATGACGGATAAAATTCAAATATTTATAATAAAAGTAATTATTATGTTTTCACAATCAGTTAAAAAATTGTTTCGAAACACCACATTTATTAATCTGTCCAACAAAATATCTATCAACGAACAAATATATTATAAAACTGTAAAATATAAATAAAATTATAAGTTTCTTCTGGTTTTATTTTTAGACAAATCAATTTACTTTAGTTATTCGCGTTTCTTATTAGAGATATTACATTTCTCTGAATTTACGGAATGATTGAAAACTTTACGATCGGTAGGTTATACGTGTACATGTGTATATGTGTATGCACGTGCATCAAATATATAACCAATGGATTATACAAGGAATAATGTGGGAAAGGTAGCCGAGTAGACACGGATTTAGGTCGAAATATTATCACATAGGTATAGGTATAAGTATGTATATATATATATACCTATATAGTATATTGGATGTGGTGCATATGTTATCGATAACCCTTCGAAGATTCTTTAAACGAACGCTGTCGGAATTTCTTCTATCGATCGATGATATTACGATCCCTCTTTGCTTTATATTCGCGTTAATGCATGCGAAGTTACATTTACGTGTTAGTTCTATACACAATCTATGCACACATACAGATATATATGTATATATATGTCGGTGTATTGATACGTTACACGTAATCAACTGTTTTAACAAATCTACTACTCCTCGTATTTTCTCAAATAAATATTTTCTTCAAGAAACATCGAACATACGATCGTTTTGTTTTCAAAGAAATTAATTAATACATTTATTCTAATTTTTTATTTCTCCACTGTGAATCAATATTTGAGACACCCTATACGTATATATATATATATATATATAATATATCGTATACGTATAAAATATTTCTTTCACAATTTTTGTTGTTAGTAGTATTGAACGAATTAGATTTTCGGTTTTAACGATTTCTAATATTACGTTTTTATAATTATATATAATTGTAAACGTCTTACGCAGGTTCGTGCACGTTGGCACCTGCACTAGTGTGAGTGCGTGCGGATGTTTGTTTAGTATATCGATATTCTTAAGATTAAGTGTGAGGAACAGAGGCTGTATGCGTCACCCGTGGAGGGAGGCCGATGCTCGTTGTTCGATGGAAAGTAAAAAAGGGGGTCGGACAATACGGGTGGTGGTAGGAAGTAGCAGTTAGTTAATCTATGTTCTTATGTGCTGAGTAGTAGGAGGTAGCAGTTAATCTTATGTTCTTATGTGTTGAGGAGTTTACAAATTCAGAAGTGGGATGTTTACATATTATTTAGATAATTTTATTTTATTTTTTAAAATATACGAGTTGATTGAAAAGTTTTGAGCCTGACGCAGAAACAATTTTCGTTCCGTTGAATTAATTTTTTATTTCTAAAGAAAAAGAAAGAAACATAAAATTTATTTTTTCCGTTTAAGCACACGAATTTTGAAGCACGTACACTTTGGGTATGGGCATTTAATTATTATACTTTTATCGAGAATTTTATAGAAGAAATTTCTAATTATAATCTACGTGAAAATGTGAAATATTTCATGAATTAAATACACAGTAATAATATTTCGAAGATAAATAATCTCATAGCAAAGTGTTAACGAACATTTTCTCTTACGGTTGGAAGCGATAAATAAATTATATTATCCGTTCTCTCGCATAAATTCCCGTTTAATTATTGCAAATCTCTCTTTACATTCATTTCTTTTTTTTTTGGTGTCGGTTTATCAAAAATCAACGAAACGCGCAACGCGTATATAAATTTGTTTAATTTTTAATTCTAATTTATTTAATTTCATTTAATTCGAGTATACAAGTCGCGCACACATCTAACGATTACCGACGATTTTTTATAGGAATGTTTTCTAATGGAGGAAAAAAAAAGGAAAAGGAAAAGGAAAAGAATAAAAGAATAAATCGTAAAATCAAAATAGTTATTCTTTCTCTCTCTTTCTCTCTCTTTTACTTCTTTATCTTATTTTATTATAGAAAAGTCGTTAAAAAAAAGCAAATAATTTCTAACAAGTTTTTCGAATGAAAGATTCGAACCTTTCGGCTTTAAATTCAATCTCCTATCTTTTCTCTTTTTCTTTTTCTTTTTTTCATCTTTTTCCATCTCTCCTTCATCCTCTCACGTTAGGGGATCGATATTATCGTAATAATTGGAGAAAAAGAAAAACGCGTAGGAATTCGCGTTAACATCGACATTTGACAAAAAAGAAAAAAGAGAAGTGACGTTTCGATTCTCTCTTGGCATTCATCGTCATTCATCATCATCGTCATCATCCAACCTTTGGGAAACGAGGAAGAAAAAAAGAGAGACCTGTACTACTCTGGTGGAATCTGTGAACCTCTTTTATCTTTTTCTTTTAATCTACATTTAATCTACTTTTATTCTCCTTTTCTTTTTTTATTTTATTTTATATTTTTTTTTCTTCGAAAGAAAGGGGGAGAGAGATAGTTAAGCGTTCGATGGAACGTTCAAAAAAAAAGAAGGGGGGAAAAGATCATTTTTCCTCGAGTGTCTCATATTTCATAAAATTTTCAAAGTCATCCCTACAACGGGCAAATATTTCTTCTTCTTCTTTATTTTTTCTTTTTCTTTTTTCTTTTTTTTTCTTTACTTTTCTTTTCTTTTCTTTTCTTTTTACGCGTGTCGAATCCAAATAACAGAAGAGGTACTCACGTAGAGAGAGAATACGTTGAAATTTATCCAATACTTGATCTAATAATCTCATCTACCTATCTCTCCTTCCTTCTGGTGGATGGTAGGGGGGTACGGATGGTAGAGGGTGGATCAAAAGTTCTTACTCGTTTCGCAAGGTAATTTTGCAAAATCAATTTGGTTACTTTCTTTTTTCTTTTTTCTTTCTTTTTCGCAAGAGGGAGGGAGAGATTTTTTCCACGATAATTTTCTTCTCTTTTTTCTTTTTCTTTTTCTTTTTCTTTTTCTTTTTTTGATCGTAACAAAGTTGATAGACAGTTCTCACGAGGATCGGAATATATCGGGGAAAAAAAATGCTTTCTTATCTTTTTTCTTTCCATTTACCACCCCCTCCTTACCTCAACACGTCGAATATCATCGTCAAAAATTGATGGTTTAGAAACAAAGAAGAAAAGAAAAACAAGAATAATCAGAAGTCAAAGAATTTTTGGGAATATTTTTAACTCGTGTGTAAAAAAAAAAATATTCAGAAACTTCACAAATAGTTATAACAAATAATTATTTGAAATATAATAAAAAGAAAAAAAATCGCGCATAAGAAAAAGACTCCACAAAAATAGATATAGATATGTGTGTGTATGTGTATGTGTGTGTGTGTGTAAAAAAAAAAGAAAGGAATTTGACGAAAAGCGTTGCGATTATTTTATTGGAAACGTTGATATTATTCGACGATCGACATGTCGATTTTGTAATCTAAACGTAATGTAAGTGTATCTCGGTTTATTTTTGTAAACCCTTCGGGAAGAGTTAGAGAGATAGAGATAGAAAGTGTCAGCGTTTCTTGGCTCATTTCCTGCCTACGTAACTGCAATCGAAGCGTGGAAAAGCCAACGAGCGCCCTTTCGACGATGCCAAAATGTAAATTTTACACTGCTGCGTCGTGTCGAAAACGTGTGGATACTTTTTTTTACTTATTTATTATTATTATTATTATTATTATTATTATTATTATTATTATTGTCTACGAGATATGCGGGTGGCAAATGGTTCCGAACGCATCGTTGGTTGGCTTCAAAATTCTACTGGAAAACAAGAACTCTAACTGACAAAGAGAAAGAGAAAGAGAGAGAGAGAGAGGGTGGAGGGAGAGAGGAGGGAGAACGATCAAAAGAGACAAAGAAAGGGAGAGAAAGAGAAAGTGTAAAACAAAAAAAGGAAAAAAAAAAGAAAAAAGAGAGAGAGTGCGAATATAGAGAGAGAGTGCGAATATAGAGAGAGAGGGTGTGCAATAAATAAAAAAGGGAAGAGATAGTAGTGAAAAAGAAATAAAGAGATAGATAGGGGGAAAGAGAGAGAGAAAGTGTTAGTCAAAGAGAGAGAAAGAAAGAAAGAAAGAAAGTGGAGATTTCTGAAGAACGAGAGAGAGAGAGAGAGAGAGAGAGAGAAAGAAAAAAAAAGATTGCAGAATAGAGAGAAAGAGAGAAAGAGAGTAATCAAGAGAATGAGAAAGAGAACGAAAGAGAGAGAGTGAGAGAGAGAGAGAGAGATTGACAGAGAGTGCGAAATATACAGGAAAAGAGAAAGAGGGAAGGTGAGGTTGCCGCGAGCGTTTTCCCGGTGCGCGTCCTACTTTTCGATTTAATTTTCAGTGACGACACGCGGTGACGTTGTTACATCCTATCGATTTAAATGGAAAATGCGACTCTCCCCAACACTTTTGTCATTCACATCGTTGCGCTTCCCTGCCCTTCGATCGATTTAACGATACCTCTTTCACTCTTTATTTCTCCATTTCGTTTCTTTTTTATTCGCGTGCTTTGGCCCTTCAATCCTCTCCCCCTCCCCCTCCTCCCCTTCTATTTCTTCTGTGACCAACTACGCGTTGTCTCTTTATCTTGACGCAACCATGACTGCTTGTACCTAACCATCATTTTCGATATTTGTCGAATTTTTCCTGATTTTTCTTTTTTTCTTTCATTTTTTCTTTCATTTTTTTCTAGCAGAAACTGCGATACTTTACTTTATTCTCGAGTAAAAAATACAATTACCGTAATGTGCGCGCGCGCGCGTGTGTCTGTGTGTGTGATACCATGGCGATTATTCTAACTCGTGACTACTCGTTCCCGAATTTTTGTTAAGAACGTTAACGAACTTTCGTGGCTAGCGATACGTGAAAGCCAAAAGAGTTGGGTAGTGGTCGTCCTCGTCGTTTTCGTCCTCGTCCTTATCCTTGTCTACGTCTTTCTCGTCTGCGTTGTTCTTCCTAGAGACTATTTAATTATTTTCACCGAATACACAACTTCGTCTACGTTTCTGTTTGCGTGTGCGCGCATTTATATATATATTTTTGTTTTGTTTGTTTTTTTTTGGTGTGTATTCGTCGGTGTTTTAAACTTGAAACGTTTTAAATTAAGTTTTACCACTTTTGTATTCTTTTTCTTTTTTCGATTTGTTAATCTTTTCATTTATTGAAATTTGTATATAAAAATTGTACGTGTATGTACGTATGTGTATGTGTTTGAGCATGTATGTCCTGTTTATTTCTTTCTTTATTTGTTAACCTTCCAATTTAGTGAAATTTGTTTATAAATATAATTTAAATAATTGTAAGCATGTGTGTGTGTGTGTGGTTAACGTAATAACGATTTATCAAGATCATTTGAAAAATGTATTAAATCGAATATACATCCATTTCACGTACGTCTCAATTAATTATTAATTATTAATTAATTGAGACGTACGTGAAATTGAGAGAGAGAGAGAGAGAAAGTTAGTAATCAGTTATAAAATATATTTATAATAGATAGCTGCACATGCACATAATATCGAATTAGTCATTCACTTGTTTATGAAAATTAATAATCTTTCGGTTTTACACGTTCGGTAAAATATTTATTCACTTAAAATATTTATTAATCATACACGCGTTTTCATTAGTTATGTTTTCCTTTTGCTCGTATAAAATCTGTATCATTTATACGAATTATTGAAAATATATTATTTGTTCGTATCCTTCCTGGTTACCGAATTTGTTTCTCTCTTTTTTTTTTTTAATATAAATACATTCTCACCATCGTTTTCCTCTCCAAAATTTACTTCTCTTATTTTTTATTTTTGGTGGTAAAAAAAAAAGAAAGATAAAATTTGCGATAAAAATATCATTACGATAAAAAAAAGAAGCTCGAACGATTTTATATAACAATCGTAAAACATATTTACATTAGTTTCACCTGGAAGAGAGAGAAGAAGAAGAAGAAGAAGAGGAAGAAGACGGAAAAAGAAAAAAAAAGAACGGGTGAGTGGGAGGGTAAATAAGAAACAATGCAAACAAAAATGATCGTGCAAGATAGAATGAGAGACGAATAGCAAAGTTCTATGAGAAAGAAATAGATAGATAAATAGATAGAGAAGAGGAAAAAAGGGCTTGGAGGTAAGGGGGTTAGGTGGTTAAGGGGGTAGGGGGACGCATTGGCGATTCCAACCACGCGCAGGGGTAGTTCTACTATCAATGGGCGGGGCACAAAAGAGAGATAGAGATAGAAGAGAAGTCAGAACCGACATTGAGTTAGTCGGAGAGAGAAAGAGAGAACGATAGTGAGAGAGACAGAGAGAGAAAAGCATCAGGAAGAGATGTGATTTTCCATTGCGATAGGTTCCACCGTGTATAATTATTCGGGTTTATAGATATGGTTGCATTCGCGTTCTGATCGTACGAATGACAATTAGTGCACGCTCGATAAAAGCATCATCAAAGCGTAGAACGAGTAAGTCATTTGTCGATTGAATGAATTTTCTCTTTATAAAAAAAATAAAGAGAGAGAGAGAGAGAGAGTATTTGATTGCATGGATTCATAAAATTATTTCTCAATGTTTTGTAGATACATATAAATATGAGTGAGTGTAATTGTATTCGTGCGTAAGGATTCATGCCGAAAAAGGCTAGAAAGAAAGATGGAAAGTAACATATCTGGTTATTTTAAATATACAGAGTCTCGTATCAGGGAAAGAAGTATTTTTCGTACGAAATTCGTTTGCATATAATATATTTCCGATCATATTTTTTTCGCAGTTTATACGATCCTAAGACAAAATTTCTTTCCCCTTTTTTTTTTTTTTTAACTTTTATAAATTTAACAAAGCAAACATCAAAATTGGTTTTTTTTTATCTCGATTTTAATTTCTTCCTTTCTTTTTTGTTTTGTATTTTAATATATAATAATTACTTCTAGATAAATTTTGAGTTTTCTTTTTATTATAATATATAAAGCAAAATATTTGAATTATTCGTAGATAAAAATAGTTGAATACGAATTCTCCTACTTGATTATTTTTCAAGCTTGACGAGGTAGATTACGTACGTATTATCGACATTCGTGTTTAGAGCATAAGCGAACTATTCGTCTCTCCCTCTCTCTCTCTCTCTCTCTCTCTCTTACACACACACTGCTTCTCTTTAGCTTCCACATATAGGTATGAAATTTGTGGAATGTCGACAGGAAGTATGCCGCGCCAATGTGGAAAGCCCATTTCGAATTACGTATGGAAGTATGTTGAATTGACCGATGGTTAAAGGGCGTGGATGGCGGAAGCGAAGTGGATTGGCAAAATTCCCATCTGATTCCTCATTCTCGAGTTCTACGATGTAAAACCGGTTTTCTATGTAAGCCCTCGCGCGCCTATTTCCTATCATCAGGATTTCTATGATAGAAGAAGGAAGATGAAAGAAGAATGAAGAAGTGGAAAATTATTTTTCTAACACTTTATCCTTTTCCTTACCCCTCCCCATCCCTCACATCCTTCTCCTCATCCAACCTACCCTTTCTCTTTCATTATTGATTCCTATTTTTTCCCCCCATAGATTTTTTCTGTCTGTCTGTCTGTCTCTCTCTCTCTCTCTTTCTCTCTCTCTCGTTATCACTCGTTCGCCATTCCTCTCACCTCTTTTATTTTGTTTCAAAGTTTTCCAGATAAATTTTCGATCCATCCTTGATGGTGCAAGAGCAATTTTTTTTTCTCAATTAGTTAAACTATTACGAGATACAGCATAACGCGAAGCTTATTGGACGATAATGAATTCCGTTCGAAGTATACTTTTAATCTCAATCGTGTTGTATCTACCTTCGGTGTTCTCCCATCGGAGCTTCAATTATTTTTCTAATTTTCCAAATTCCGTATCGATAAAATTCCAGTTCTGTCAACTCCGTTTCTTTCTCCTCCTCCTCCTCCATTGTCTTCGCCTCTTTTCTCTCGCTTCCCGTTTTTGTCACCAATCGTAACAAAAATTTCGTATCCTTCGTTGTACCCTTATCACTCTGAAACGTAACTTTTGTTTTTCATCTTTTACGTTAGTAATTTTTTTCCTTTTAGTATTTTACTTTTTGTTAACCTTTTTTCGAAAATATTATTTCGATGGAATATTTAATAAAATAAATGGTTAGATATATATACATAACCACGTATAATATATATATATATATATATATATATATATATATATGTATATAATATTGTTATTATTATTAGTATTAGTATCTCTATGCTTTTCAAAAATTTCTTCCAAATCCAGTGAATTTGAGTTCGTTCGAATCCTCTGCCATTTTCCATTCCCATTCTTTATCTTTTTTTCTTTTTTATTGAAGAGATCGAAAAGATCAATAAAACAGATAGGTGAATATATTTATATTATTCCCAGATATACGCTATACTCGCAATTTCAAATCCTTCTTACATGCGCGTATTTCTTTTCTTTTCTTTTATTCCTTTTTATGAAAGGTCACAAAAAAGATAGAAAGAAAGAGGAAGATAAAGAGAGAGAGAGAGAGAGAGAGAGAGAGAAAGAGACAGACAGACAGATAGATAGACAGACAGACAGAAAAATAGAGAAACGTCGTCCCTTAAGGGCACGTAGATATAACGTACGATAAAGTTCTCTTTCTTGCTCGGTTAAAAATCGAAAAAGTGCCGGTCTTTTATCATTTTTTCTCTCTCTCTCTCTTTTTTAGTTTCTTCTTCTTCTTCTTCTTCTTTCATTTCTTGTTCCTTTTCTATTTAATCTTCTTACGCTTGCGTGGTAGGAAAGACGCAAGATAGAAACCGACTAGACGTATATCGAATTTCGTAAAAGGGGATGAAGAATTCCGTGGCGCGAGTAAAACGAATCGCATGCGTCTCGCTAAAAGCGGCTACGAGAGAGACAGAGAGAGAACGAGAGAATCTATGAGTGAATGAGAGAGTGAGAGAGAGAGAGTGAGTGAGTGAGTTAGTGAATGAAAGAGTGAGAGAATGAATGAGAGAGTGGGAGAGTGTTAGTGAGTGGATGAGTGAGGGAGTGTGTGAGGGAGTGAACGAGAGAGAGAAAGAGAGAGAGAGAGAGAGAGAGAGAGAGAGAGAGAGATAGGGGTTAAAATATTTCTCCACGACGTTGGCACGGCAACGGACCAGGAATGAAAACGCGAATCGTTGAGAGGACACACAAGCAGAGTTATTTGTCAATTTATGAACCGTGCGTATGTATTCACCAACCCGAGTTTCAAGCCTTGACTTTATAAATATTCTCACACTCGGTTTTACAAATGAACCTATTACTTTCGCACAATACACGTATAGACACATACGTTTTCAGACTACTATTATTATTATTATTATTATTATTATTATTATTATTATTATTATTATTATTATTATTATTATTATTGTTATTATTGTTATGTCCTCGTCGATATTTAGAAAATGTCGACGTTGAAAACACGTCGATGGGATCTGTCTGATTGAATTTAAAATCGAATTAATCGATGAAAAGTATGGTTTTTAAAGAACGTGTTTAAAAATAAAAATTGTCGTAAAATAACGATGATTAAAAAGATATTGATGAAATATATTACGATAATAAATATTGTATAATTATTTTCCGTTTTAAAATCATATTTTTGTCGTTAGAACGTTATTTGCCGTGATTGGGAAAAACAATTCAGAAATTAACCATATAACGACGATAAATGTTTCGACGGATAGATTAAAAAATAAATCAATGCGGTGTAAAATATATTTACAAGTTAATATTTAATTTTATATAATAATATGTAATCGGGCACAAAATATAATTGATATTAAACGATAACGACGATAAAATAAATATTTTTCTAAACATCGACAAATATAATTTCGTATTATAAAACGTATAGAATTATCGATGTAACATTATTAAATATAACGATATGAAGGGAGAGAGAGAGAGAGAGAGAGAGAGAGTTAAAGAGAGACAGAGACAAAGACAAAGATAGATAATACGAGGTATTCCACATCAAAGGTATGGTTTCAAAGGGCCTTCGAAAGCTCATAGATTATACTTTGACGCGGGTAGCGTCAATAAACGCAATAAACTATCGGAACGTAGTTTTGGAAATTCTCTAAACTCGAAATTCGTCATTTTACCGCTTGTAATAAGCAATTAATTAAGGGGCTATAATATTCTCGTGCGTGATCAATGGCTCGTTTTACAAAGTAATAACGATAACGCGATATATGTGCCATTGGTTATAATTGAATGCAGAGAGAAACAGAGAGAGTGAAAGAGAGAGAGAGAGTGAGAGAGTGAAGTTAACTCGTTGGCAGGGCTAATTTCATTTGAAACGCGTGTGTTAACTATTCCGAATTTCATTAGAACAAGACCCAAGCTTTTGCTTGTATCATAGCAACATATATGTATTACTTACTATTGATTAGAAATTTTTGTATCTACCCCTAGGACGTTATTTTATTTTATTTTTATAACGAATGAATATTTTTGCTTACGTTTTTGTTGGGGGTTTTTAGGTTGGTTTTTATCTTTTCTATTTTATAGTGTGGGGAGGGGTGCATCTTCACGATAAAATCAGATTTATCGTCGTGGTTCAGGTCTTATGATGAAAGAATACAGAACGTACGTATGAGGAGTGTGTGTGTGTGTGTGTGCGTGTGTGCTGCTGCTAACTGATACGTTGAAAAACAATGATAGCAATTTATTTTACCGTTTTTTTGTATATTTACGAATCGCGCGTGCACGTATGCAACGGAAACGTTTATCGATTTTTTTTGAATATTTGTTTTCCCATTATGTTTATTCCGATGTTTGTTTCATCGTTTCATTCGTTTTTCTTCGATCAGAAACGATATTTTTTAAGGATTTTTAAAGTTTCGCAAGAGACACGTCGTTCGTATTTTAATTTCATTAGAAAAGTTTTATCCCCTTGCTAACGAATTTTGGAAAAGTAATATTCGGTGCCCTTTTGTTTCATTTTGTTTTTTTTTTAGGATATACTTTTTCGTTTTCTTTTTTGTTTTTACATTTGATCGAATCGAAAGTTAAAAACCGTGTTTGTTTACAAACGAACTTTTTAAATTGCTACGCACAACAATAGTATAACAAATTGATTTTCATTCTATTGCAAGTATTTTGATTTTGACTGAGCTAATGCTTATGGGAAATATTGATCATGCATTCATGCTTTTGCAAACAACATATTCGGACAAATTGAGCATTGGAAGCCTTTGGGAAATGATCGTTATTACAAACATGATGATAGGTGTTTATATAAATAGAAATGAAATAGCAACGATATTATATCAATAGATTCAAGAGATAAACATATTTGTAATATTCATTGATCGTTATATTATAAAAATTCCCTATATAAAAATAATAATCTATGATATTTGAAAAAATTAAAAAATAATTAATATAATTTATCTTATAATAATGATCGAAATCAATGGACATCTATTTAAATTAACTATAAACGATTAAAAATATTTAATAATATGTAAAACTAATATTGGAATGTATTTTCTGTTATGAAAATTTCATTGTCATTTTCTTATTTTCTTTTTTCTTTTATCCATAAAAAAAAAATCGGTATAATTCAGTCCAATCATTCGACGTTGTATATAAATAAAATCGTTATAACTGGTCAAACGTATACACCAAGCTAGATACAAAGATGATTTTAATGTGAAACGTAATGTTGTTACGTTTTGTCTCTTTTATGACATTGTCTACGAGCAACGTAAAGAGAATTGCAATTTTCCTGCCTCGGTGTAAGCGTGAAATGTCACGAAAAATGCGTTGCGATAAATGAAAAAATAAAATAAAAACAAACAAAAAATCAAAAAGTTCAACAAAAAAAAACAAGACCGAAAAATATGAAAAGAATGAAAAACAACAAGAGGATGGCAAAAAAGAGACAGAAAAAAATAAAGGTAACAAAAGTGTGTAGATGAAAAAAATGCGTGTGTTTGTATGTGTGTGTTGTGTGTATAAAAATAAAAAGCACAGGTGAACGAAAAAGTGTAAAAAAGGGAAAAAATGTGTGTGAAGGAGAAAGGTATCTGTGTGTGTGAGTAAGAAAGTGTTGATGTGAAAGAAGGTACGGTTTTAGTAGCATCAACGAGTGTGAAAGAAAGTGTGCATTAGTAGTGTGGTGAGAAAGTCTGTGTTTGTGTGCGTATAAGAGAGAGAGAGGGAGAGAGAGACAGAAAGAAATAGGTGGATATATTACTAAACAAGAGTAGATGATAAAAAGACAGATAGAGAGAGAGTACGGTGTGTGTGTGTATGTGTTCGTGTTCGTGTGAGTGAGTGAGAAAGAGACATAGATATATTACATACATGTGAAACGTTAGTACCAGTTATTTGGTAGCACGTTGTGCTCTTGACAGACCTTTGCGGCGCCATTGTTTGTACGTAGACCACCGAAACAAAGTGTTCTCGATTTTCCATCGCAGGTTAATTTTGATGGTCCCAGTTATCATCAACGTATATCTATAATCACATATCTACACACATATACACGCACATTTATAAATATATTTATATATGTATGTATGTGCTCATAATTATGAAAGTGGTCTAACTAAGTGAAAATTAAAAAAAAATGAGTTTATTATTTATTTCTTATCATATTATTTTCAACTAAATTAATTCAATGTAATTTTTATGATATTGACAAAAATCAACCGTTGGATAGTGTTTGTTATTTCAGTATTATATAGAATTCATTTAATGCTCAAATATAATCCTTTAAATATCTTGAAACAAGAGATATATGACTTATGGTTAGACCACTTTTATAACTATGGGCTCATATATATATACGTTAAAAATATTATCAAATAAAAATAATTTTGTGTTTACTTGCATGTAAGGGATATTCCATTTTTTTTTTTTTTTTAAATATATTTCATCCATTATTTTGTACGGATTATAATCGTAGAAACACATTAATCAAGGATATGCGTGTCTATGCAGAAACATTTCCCTTTTTACCGATCGTTCAATAAATATTTATTCGCTGATATACTGTTCATATATATATATATAAAGAAAATATAACGATCGGTGAATTTTATAAGGAAATACGAGTAACGAGCATATAATTGCGATCCTTGGTGTTAAATGTAATTTTCTTTCTCTCTCTTTCTCTTTTTCTTTTACTCATTTTCATTAGAGATGATAATTAACAATTTTCGAATTAATTTGCACGATCGCAAAAGTATCGTGTGAACGTGTTTAAAGAAGAAAAAAAATAAAAACGAAGAAGTACTAAAAAGAGGATATCGAGTTTAAGCATTTGGTAATCTTTGTATCAGATTGAATTAAACGTTCATAGAAAAATCTCGGGGTTCGATATGACGTATTCTTGAATTTTCTTGATTAAATATTTTCTAGTGATTCGATTATAAGTTCAAATTAGTGCGAGAGAGAGAAATAAAGAGAGAAGGAAATGTCGTAAAGACCTAGAAAATAATTAAAAAAGGAAGGTGAGAACTAACGTAACAAGTTGAAAGTGAAGGAGATATTAAATCAGGAAGTAGAACGGATAGAAAAAGAGAAAGAAAGAAAGAGAGAGAGAGAGAGAGAGAGAACATGGATAAGAAAGAAAAATAAATTTAAAGACAGAAAGACAAAGAGAAAGATAGAAAGTGTGAAAGAAAGAGAGAGAGAGAGAGAGAGATAGTTTAAATTTAAAGGTGAATATAATTAAAATTGAAGTAGTTTAACGTTAGCATTTAATAACGTTCTCGGAAAGTTTAATAATACGAATTCTAATTAATAGAAATGTACAAATCGTTGGACGAGTTATATGTGAGAATCGACTGATTTATTTGTCAAATATATTTGATCAAATTAAATAATTCAAATTGAAGAGACAGTTCGACCTAATTCTAAATATTGTTTTATAATGTTGTAATAGAAATATCTTAAATTTAATAAAAGTGTTCGTAATTAATTATTTGACAAATAATATTTAAATGATGACGTGAATCTAAAAAAAAAAAATAAAAATAGACAAAAATTGTAATATAAAATCGTTAAAGTAAAATTTGTGAAATTATTATGATTATTATTATTACTATCATTTCAACGTTGTATTATTTTTGATAATATTGATAATAAAATAAAACGATTGGCTAACGTAATCCTACTATTAATTAATAATTAATCATCTAACAATTGAAAGAAAATTTCAAATAATTAAATAACGATTCGTAATATTGGATACTTCAAGTAGTACATTGAATTCTTCTTGATCTGTAAACGTTTCGTACATTTAGATAAAATGAACTAGTAGTGAAGTTTAATATCGATATAATAGTTAGGATCGATCTATCGAGTAAAGTAAGTAAGTACATGTTATACTCCTCGAGTATGTTATGTACCTCTTTTGAAGAAGGAAAATTCGATCTCTCGGAAAGCAGATTGTCGTATCAAATGGATGAATCCGTGTTGGGTAATGGTAAAGTGATAATAGCACTACTACTAGTTACAGTATTATATCTGTAGTAGTAGTATTAGTAATAATTAGTTAGAAGTGGTACGTTTGACCACGAGATCGTTCCTAATTCCTATCGAAGACGTGCATCTGCCCGTTATGTCATGCAGTTTAATGCTCCCTAGCATTGCTCGTTAAGTTCTGTTTTGTGGGTAAAAGGGATTCCAATAGGAATTCATACTGAATAGGAGGGGGGAGGGATACTTGTAACCATAGGAATGAAATTCGAATAAGAAGATGACGACTATAACACGTGAAGGAGGAGGAAGAGGAGGAGGAAGAAGAGAAGAGTTAGTAGGGTTAGGGATTAGATCATTTTCCTGACAACCAACCAACTAACCAACCAACCAACCAATCCAACTTCAGCTCCTCTTACCGCTTAGAATAGAATAACGACGGACAAGTTAGCGTAATGTTTCACGGTTTGATGGACAATATTAATGACTCGAGGAATTCTACGTTATTACTTCGCATAACAACGCAACAGCTACCCCTCCTACCCCCTCTCCCCCCACCTACCGTCAGACACATCTACTGATTGTTAGGAATGGGTTAAAGGTTTAGGGATTCAGGGAGTTTGACAATTTTAGGTGGACCAATTGAGCACTCGGTGAAAATGCATTCGGTGTACGATTTTCTAAGTCTCTCTCTCTCTCTTTCTCTCTTTAGAGAATCCTCGGAAGCAGTATCCACCAAATTATGCTTCCAGACACGTAAACGTAGATAGTTCGGTCACGTCCGTTTTCGCGCATATCGGGAATTGGGACAGTTTCTGCAAGAGCTACCAAGAGAGAAAGAGAGAAAGAGAGAAAGAGAGAGAGAGAGATGTAACGGTTTTAAATCGTAGCCAGCTTCTCCGATCCGACTCTCTATTTTTGTTCCCTCTCTGCACTGCGATCTGTATGAATGTGATACTGTCCATTGGTTTAAGAAAAAAAAATAAGAAGAAAGAAAGAAAACGAAAAGAGAGGGAGAGAGAGAGAGAGAGAGAGAGAGAGAGAGATGACAAAAGACACGTCAAATAAGTTTACGTTGATTCGGATTTATTTTTTTTCTTTTTTTTTCTTTTTTTTTATTTTTTTTTATTTTTATTCGTGTTTTACGAACATTGATATTATACTATTATTAACACATTTACATTTCTATTCTGTTCTGTGTACATGGATGGATATAGAATAAGATTATGAAATAATATTTTAATAATTGTGTTTAATAATAACGTCTCGATTAGGTGCATTAGATAATAATAATAATAATTATTAATATTATTATATAATAATTAAATATAATCATAATTATTATTATTATTATAATTATTATTTTTATTATTTTAGGAAGATAAAAGTATTGTATTATATTTAAAGTAATATATAGGTAGTTTACAATTTTGATAGTATTGGTATAATAGAAATTCAAAATATTATTTTACTTCATTTTGTAATATTAATTAATACTTTTCAATAGAACAATAATAATAATAATAATATTAATAATAATATCTCTATCATTATTACAGAAGAAACAATTATTATATATTTTAATGAAATGAATGGATATATTATTTAATAATATTTATAATGAAAATATTTTCATAAAAGTTGGGAAAAAGGATGTTAATTAGTACCAACATCGGGATCATTATAATAGATAATTGATAGTATCTGTGTCGGTACATTTATTATATTGTATTAAGTGGTAGAATGAGTAAAAGATCGAGTGACGTCTCGTGAAATTAGATCACAGAAATTTCTCAATTTCTCGGAATAATCGTTCGACGTTAATTATTAGAAACGTCTTACTTTCGTTACTAACATTTGCCCAAGAAGATATTTACTCTTGTTCGCTATACAATACTTATCTACCAACTGAGAATGAGATAGTGAAATAGAAAGAGATAGCTCGTGAAAGTTAAATTAATGGTTAAATTCGTGAATGTTAAACACACACAATTTGCGAATGTGTATATATATACATGTATATATAGTTTATTCTGAAGGAAATCGACAATTAACGTCACGTCTTCGCGAGATTAGTATAGCTCGAAGAAGTTTGAGTATTCGGACAAACGACCACTTTCAATATACCTGTAATAATTAATTTGCGTTATGTCTTATCGTCTTATTTCCGTTTCCGAGGTACCGAAAACCCATCATTAACGTTTAATTATGTTTGTCTGTTTGTTTATGCGTCTCTGCCTGTATTTCTATGCGGTTTAAGATGATCATTAACGATGGAATTTCAAATTAAAAAAATCTATGTAAGACAAATAACAAATCTTGACAAGAAAATATTGTATATTTTATTTTAATCGAATTGTTTGTTTGTTCGTGTTTGTGTATATTTATTTTAAATTTCAATATAAATGCAATAATTAATTTGCAATGTTTTTCGAAACACTGTCATTTGTTGTTCGATTATGCGTACGTGTTTTTTTTTTTTTTCATAATTGTAATAGCAAATTAATAAATGGGGATAATGTATTGGTAATTATGTCGGATATTTTAATCATGCTTATATGCACACACGAATAAGCTATTTGAAATAATACTTCGGTTTATCTTACTTCTTAATTGGAAAATTGTATATTCGCAATACCGACCTGAGTGATTATAGATATGAGTAATTTATTCGAAATAATCATTTACGGTCAGACGCGGAAAGTAATTGGAGTAATTTAACGTTAAAGCTCAATTTAATGTTTTAACAATAATTTCAATGTTATTCTCTCGAAATGACGAGAAGTAATTATTGAAAATCATAATTAAACGCATATAAAGAAAAAGAGAAAGTGTGTGTGTGTGTGAGAGAGAGAAAGAGAAAGAGAGAGAGAGAAAGTAATAACTCACGTGAATGAGAGAATCAATTGGTTGTGGTGTAAAAAGTAACCAAAAAGAAAAATAAATAAATACTAGAAAAAAAAAATAGAAAAAGTGTATGGGCAGGAATATACAAAATCGACTACATGCATATGTAAAATACGTACGCGTGTAATGTTTATAGATGCAATCAAAAAGTACGAACATACGCGTTCGAGATGCAAAACGGATACGTTTATAAACTCAATGATGCGCATTCTCGATAAATCCGAATATCGATCTTTTACTGGTATAAATCTTCAAATTATTCAACAATGAAATTTGTTATAAATTGGCGAGTGACCAAACGTATTAATAATCAATGAACGAACTAACTTTTATTTTGATTTCATTTGATTTTATTTATTTATCCGATTTATTCGACCATCAAATAATTATTAACATGCAACGTGTATACATGGAAAGAGTCTGAAAAAAAAAATTTATATATACAAAAGATTGCACGATTCTAACCCCAATTTATTCGACGTTCAAATGATAATTTTTACGGGAGGAAAACAAAAAATATTAAAACGATCAATTCGATCAAGTTTTGTGTTTATTTCCGGTGACCGCATGTTTTATTTTCAATGTGTAAACCATAATTCGTATCGGGGTTCTCTGAATATCATTATTAGTGATTACAATGTTTGCGCTGACACCTTTTTGATTTTATTTTTTTTGTGATATTAGGGATTAATTTAAAATAATTAATTTTTAATCAAAAATATCGTGTAGGTATTTAATACGATTTGCGATTATCAAAAGTTTTGGAAAATAATAAAATAAAAAAAGAACAAAATACAAAATATCAAGCAATAAGCGTACGAGGAAGAAAGATTGATATCAGCATCGTAACATATTTATTAATATATATTTATACATATATCTAGATATACACACTCAACTCTCCTATAATACGGTCAATTTATTTCACGTTGCATCAAAACGGTGTGTTAATTGAAATAAAACAGTTTTGCACGAGAAGTAATTTTCTTCTACATGAAAATCGTCCAACCAAACAACGTCTTGCTGTGTACAAAACAAAAAGAAAAATATAAAGAAAGGATAAACCGTGTTACGTGAGTACAATTATAGAAGATGATCAAGCGAACGTACAAAATGGAAACGTAGAAAATGGAACGTATAAAAAGGAAACAACAAATATCCCGGTGGATAAAACACAAACGTAACAAATAAAATAATCAAAATATTAACAAATGAAAATTTCGAAATTGGCAATCTCCGAGGATTTTGATTTTAACTTTAATAAGAGTAAAAAAATAGAGAGAAGGATATAACATAACAAGCGAATAGGGAGGGAGGGAAGGGAATAAAGGGTAGGGGTTAGGGGTCAAAAAGAAAATGGCAGATGCTGTAAGGACGAAAAAGAAAAGTGGAAAGTAAAGGGGAGAGAGAGAGAGTTAATGAAATAAGGGATATAATAAAAAAAGAATCGAAAAATCAAGAAAAAGAAATATGTAGTAAAATATTGTTTCTATGATTAGATAGAATCGATAGGAATAAAAGAAAAAGAGAGAGAGAGAGAGAGAGGAATATCACATGGATTCATTCACTTGTCGAATAAACGAGAACTGAAATTTTCGTAACGTAACGTTCATTCGACGTTCTTTTTTTTTTATTCGCTCGTTCGATGGAAAAAAAAAAAGAAAAAAAAACGAAAACGTTACACGATCGTGGAATATAAAATACCGAGGCGGCAGTAGGTTTCTTCTTTCTTTCCGCATTTTTTTTCTACTTTTTCTTTTTTTTCTCTTTTTTTTTTTTTATTTCTTCTCTCTTTCGGTCGCACAGAATAATGGAATTTCTCATGGCAAAACGAGGAAGGTTTGTCCGATATAGTATACTCTTCCTGAATTTATCGAAAGACAAAATGATCTATATATGATCTATATATATAATGATATATATAATGATCTATATATGGTATTTCTCATATAACATTGATAAATGATTACTAATTGGTGGATAAATAATTAGAGTAGGTACAACCGACTCCCCCTGCTCCCCATTTCGTTTCATCCCTCTGTGTTCAACCCTCTCTCTTCATCTATCTACCTTTCCCTCTTTCCACGTTTTATTTCCGATCTCGTTATCGTCGTATCGAGTACTATTAAATACCCACGTATTTCCTCTCCCCGCTAAACCCCCCACCCCGATCCACCCATCTGCCCCGTAGTAATACGCGAACTCTCATTAAACAATGGAACTAAAAAAATAAATAGAAGAAAATAGAATCACGTAACGGAAAGTTCCTTTTTTTACGACAAAGAGAGAGAGAGAGAGAGAGAGAAAATGCTCGAATCGAAGAATTTTATCGAGTATCCAATTATGGAAAAATCGATTCTTTTTCTCAAATTTTGTCCCCTCCTTTTTCTCCCTCCTACCTCTGTTTTTGTTTTCTTCGCACTTACAACAGAGTTAGATATAGCAATCGATTGTTTTTTCATTTTTTCATTCATTAATAAATGGACATTTTTATTGTAAATATAATATTAAAGAAATATATATATATGTATGTATATTTTTGTTTTGTTTTTAAATAATATTTACAACAGATTGGAGAACTAAAATATATAAATTATTTATTCAATCTCATAATCATTATTTCATAAAGGATTATAGTAAATTAATCATGAATTTTGAGATTATGCAACGTACCGGATTATTTCTCATATAACATTGATAAATGATTACTAATTGGTGGATAAATAATTAGAGTCAGTAATCACGAATAATACCATGATTTTACAATTATCATAATCTTCAATAGTTGATCCATTACATTTTATCCAACTCTGATAGATGTTCTCTTGTTTTTAACATATCTTCTTTTTTTTTTTTATTTTATCGACAACACGATATTACGATTTATACTCTAATTTTCAAATAATAATCATAATAATTTATCCGATCAAATTTATTCGTTTAAAAAATCTTTCGGAATAAAAGAAAAATTATATATATTATATTTCTCAGATAATTTACGATTAATATCTCGACATAATATAATATGTATAACGATCATAATATTTGATTATTATTTCGAACAAAATTTTATTTAAAATTTCGAGATACAAAACATATTATTGTTTCTTTTTATTTTAATTTAACTTTTCACGATTCAAATTAAATAATATATCCCAATTCTATACGATAATAATCATAATTTTTAATCCATGGTCGAATTAAATTGTATCCAAATATCAACCGTGGGGTAGGGGCAGGGGGAGGGAGGAGAGGGGTTGGGCCTACGTACATTGTTTTAAGTTAAATTACTTGTATTGTTTTTCTTTTCTCTTACGCGAAAAAATATTGTCTTTTTCATTGCAAATATAATTCACGATTAAAATGATATACGTATAGTTATAATACATTCGCTCGTTTGACATTGTATGTATCATCAGTTGAACCATAAAGCAAAGGGATGAAAGTTTTAGTATATAACGGCAAGGTCGTGATTAGCAGAACAGGATTAATCTCGTGGACGGTTGTGCGAAACTGCGACGAGACTCCGAGCACCAACGGTTCTCAACGACGGATTAGGTTCAGTGAATATGAGAGAGAGAGAAAGACAAAAAGAGGAGGGAAACACTGAACAGAACAACAGACAGACACACATACAGATACACAGATAGAGAGTAAGAGAGAGAAAGAGTGAGAGAGTGGGGGGGGGAGAGTAGAGGGGTAGATGGGACTGGCCTATGAAAGCTGCAGGGCTTTAGAGTTGCGAGTGTAACATAAACGATAGCCTTTTAAATCCCATAAGAGGGTTGGTGGTACCCTTTCCCTTCTCTTCCTCTTCCTCATCCTCGTGATAGTTAACCTTCCACCCCTCCAAGTCCCTTATCCTCATTCTTGACTCTGAAGGGAAAGCAGGAGACAGGCTTCCGTCAGTGCATTGCTGTTGTGCTACCCGTTGTGACGAAACTTGAATAGAAACCCTAATTTAAACGTTACGAACAAGCTTGCCAGCGTGGAACAGACCATAACGCGAAGATAATATCTTCAGGCTGTTCTTATGTTGGATCATGTTGTTTCGGATATTATTTTCATTCGTTTTCTTTCGTAATTTCCCGATGGGGATTTATTTTCTTTTTCTTTTCTCTTCATTTTTCTTTCTCTTTCTCTGTTTCTCTTGTCGTTGATCCTATTTTTAATTTTCATTCCTTTCAATTATCTTCTTCGTCTTTTTGTTCATATCTTTTTTTTGTTTTTATTCTTCTTCTTTTTCCATTTGCATTTGCATTTTGCAACGGGATGTTTGTTCCAAACGTTTTGCTTGAAAATATCCCGTTCCTATCTTTCTCTTTATTTTTCTATATTTGTGTCTGTTTTCTTCATTTTGTTTTCTTTTTTCTTTTTCTTTTCCTTTACTTTACATTTTTTTCTTGGAAATATTTTTGGTATTGTTTTTTCATGTTCATTCGTCAACGTCGCCGTCGTTGAGAAACAAATAATTTGACAAGTTTCGTGTACATTATCTTTACGTTGTCATTATTTTTACTTTTGTTTATTTTAGATTTTACTCGTTCGAATATATTTTGTTCCAATGTATTAGATAAACGATTTTAGGATTAATCGATTTAGTTAGTTTGTTATAATGTGACAAATAAAAGAGGAAGAGACAAAAATTACGAAATTGCATGTGGTGGTTGCAGTGAGGGGTGGAATGGGGGTTAGGGGAGTTTGGAAAAGCAATAAAAGGACATAGAGTAGTGAGGAAGATAGAAAGAGAGAAAGGGAAGGGAGAGAGAGAGAGAGAGAGAGAGAGAGAGAGAGAGAGAGAGAGAGAGAGAGAGAGAGAGAGAGAGAGAGAGAGAGAGAGAGAGAGAGAGTGATATCGATGACTCTTTTAATGAATGATGTTCAAAGGGAAATGGGACATCGATTTTTGGTTTTTTTTCTGTCATTGATTAAAAACGCATAAGGCCTTTGCGGCATACGGATTTTATTTTATTTTTTCTTTTTTCTTTTTTGGCTTTTCCAAACGAGTTTTAGAATCCGACCAATTCGTTGCAAGATATTATGAATAATCGAAAATTCGAAATTCATTTTAACTATACGAAATATAAAACTCGTATGCCATAAGAAAAATTTGATAAGCAAAAATATTCACAATGAAAAATAATCTTTCACTTCTGTTATCGTTGATTTTATTTAACGGAAATTCCAATAAGATTCGATAAAAAAAGAAAAGAAAAAAAAACAGTACAGAATCAAACATTTTGAAGAAATTCAATTTCCTGTCTATTTCGCGTACTTATTTAAAAAAAAAAAAAAATACGGGATATGGGGTATTAAGAGCAATCAAAAAAACAAGTCTCGTTTATATGCCATTAATTTTGAATAACCGAAATAGGAATAGGAGATTTAATGAAAAAAAGGAAAGAAAAAAAAAACAAAATAAAATAGCCAGAAAAAATTAGTTTCCTCCTTCTTTCTTATCTTTTATCTTTTTTTTATTATTTTTAAATTGCTTGGGTAAAGGAAAAGTAGTCTAAAAGTAAAGTCTCGTTTATGCATAGTAAATTGAAAAATATTTTGTAAAATCTGTATAAATAAAAGAAGTTAATTAATTTCCCCTTCGTTTGTTATTTTGCATACAGAAAAAATTAATCAAAACTATTAAAAATATTCGCACAAATAAATTCTTCCCGTGAAATTCGAATATAAAAGAAAATAAATTCCATAGAAAATAATTTTCTCATTCGTTCGCGTTATTAATAAATAAATAAATCAGTAAAAAAAGGAAAGAAAGAAAAAACGTCTTGTTAATCGAATATTTAATTAATTCGATTAATTATTGTTGCCGTGTGTGTAAGTATTTAACGTGTAGAGAATGTTGTAATTCTAGTTGAATACGCATAGCTAATTTGTAATTTACTGATGTGAGACATATATATATTCACAATTAGACCGGAACCAGGTATAATGGAGTAACATGTCGACAAGAAATTATTGTTCTTGATTATGCTATCTATGGGGTTTCCATTATTAATGAAATACATAAAATCGTAAAGATAAGTTATTCTAAGTAATAGACATTCCAGGATATTGATATTGTTAAATCTCTTATCGAGATGGTTTACATAGGATCACCAAGCGTATTAACGTGCGATTTGCCGATTAATTGATGTTGGTGATCTGGATGGGGGTTGGTGGAAGGGGGTAAGGGCTGGGGATAACACTGACAACAATGCGTATTATCGGACTCCCAAATGGGACGTTAATCGATCAATGTTGCTACGTTCTGTCTTTGATTGAAGTCAAACATGTGACGAGTGGAAATTAAAACGAGTCAAATCTAATGTTATCCAGATCAACTCTAACTGAAGTTACAAAAAAGTAAAATCCTTTGAATTACCATTAACAACGAATCCTAATGAAAAAAAAAAGAAAAGACGTAGGATAATTGAATTTTAATAAACGATCGAATCAATATTCCTTTTCCCAGCAAGCGTGATCTTTTATGATTAACAAGAAAAATAATTAAATGTAACAATTAATAAACGCTTTATATTCCGTGGGATTATGTTGGAACGGACGATTAAATCGAATTACCTGTCAAAGATGAAACATGCTTTGCTTTACATGTAATTTGGTACTTCGATCGATACACGAATATACACACGCATATGCATATATGGTATGCGCGTATTACACAAGTTAAATTTACTTTTTCTTTTTTTCTTGTTTTCCTTTTGAATTTGTTGTAAAAGTATTGTGAATGATGTTAACGGTCGAAAATATTAGCCTTCTTCTTCTCCTTCTTTTTGTGTATCTTGGAAATACATTGAAAGCTATTATTCGACTATAGTCAAAGTTATTATAGTTAGTAATATTTCCCCTTAGGTAATATAACCAAACTCGTTGGGTAAGTTATAGATTGGATTGAAATCGTTTACGTGATATTACAGGAGTGTCTCATGGAAATTGCGATATGGTTCATGACATAGAACCTAGCCAAGACTTGCGTACTGACAAAGCTAGGATCGCGATAAGATCATCACCATTAATCATACCGAATGTTATGGGGACGGATCGCTAGATAATTCTTCCATCTGTGCGCCAACATCCACCTATGCACCACGCACGTATGATTCTCACGAACTCGACGTTTCCTATCTCCCCCCCCCTCCTCTACTCCCAAGTTTCCTCTTTCGCCATTTCACCATTTCACCATTTTTTTTTTTCATTCGAAAAAGTTTATTTAGATTAATTCGAATACTCACCGTATTCTTTCGAGACTTCTTCAAATTTCTTCATCACACACAGTTATTAACGCTAAACCTATTAACAGCTTATACGTAATTCTTATTTATAATTAATTTGAAATAGATCAAATGACCGAGGGGTATTTAATCGAAGATAATATAATTCGATATTACGAAGAAAAATGAAAATTCACGAATAACCGGTCATTTGAACGGTGGTACGTTTAGTGTTGATAATACACCATATAATATAGCTCGGTAATGTTAGCTAAATTACTGTTTGAAATTAGATAATACAAATATTGAAATAACAATAATATATAGAAAGTATAACGATGGAAACTAATTTGTTAATTGACGAATAATATTCGATCGAAACTCGTATCACTTGTAACAGTAATTTTTGCTAACCCTACGTGAACATTTTCTAACGACTACCTTATTATTTATGATAAGATAATGATAAAAATGTGAGATATAATGAAATAATGTAATCGATGAGAAAACGTGGTCGAAAATGTTGCAAAACTGTGTTGCATTGCAGCCGGATTGTCGCCCTTGATGACAAGGACAAGTACACGTGCAGGTAAAGCGTTGCTGGTTTCGCAGGTGTAGTTGCCCGAATGTCGATCAGATGCACGTGGTACCTCGAGCCAACTTTCCCGTGCTATCAGATCGGTGCTGACATTGACGCCACGTTCTATGTCGTAGTTGATCATTCGATAGTTGTGGTACCAGAATAGATAAGACGGGGTTTCCGTTGACTTCCTGACGATGCAGTGAAGTTGAAGAGTACTTCCGGGCCTCACGTATTTCTCCGGGGGTCCGCTTATCTCCGCTCTGGCTTCTGGAAAACGAGCGAACAAACGAGAAAGAGAGAGAGAGTGCTGTTGAAACGTTTAATATGTTCTCTGTTTACCCCACTCCCATTCCCACCTCCACTCCATTCCTACCCCCACTCCCATTCCCATCACCTCCCACTCCCACTCAGATTCCTGCTCCCACTCCGACTCCTTTTTCGTTTTCCTTTTTCTTATCTACCCTTTTCATTTTTGTATTCCTTTTTTTGTATTTTCTTTTACGTTTTGTTTCTCTTTTATAATACACGCAAGAAGGGTCGTTTCAAAGTATCGCCGTATCAAACCCGTCAGTATTTTATGGATTAATGATAGGAACGATCTAATTGCTTACTCGAGCGACACCATTTTCTGAAGCTTCGGATAATATATTTCCTGGTATTATTAAATTTAATAACAAGAACATTGTCATATCGCGAGAAAAATGATTATTATTTTGGTTGAATGCTTATTGTTTGTAATGCTCAAACTGAAAATTATTCTATTACAATATCGATCATTTGTAATAACATTCGAAATAATTGCTTCTTTTTTTTATTTATTTATTATCCGTTATATACTGTTATGAATTATTCTGCGATAACGAAGTATGCTTTATTATTTTTCTTTCTTTTGTAAATGATATCAAATATCAAACCGTACCACCACCGGATTGCGAGTTTAATTATTCAATCAATAAAATTGTACTTTACGAAACGAAACAATAATTGGATATTTTTGGGTAAAGCATCGATATATCAGGGTCGGTTTCAATTTCTAATTGACAGTTCGAAAACGATGAATGAAAATAAAACGTCGTTGTTTTGAACTTTTATGAGTGAAAAGAAAAAACACACACGTATACACGTACACGCACAGAGACAGACAAATAAGGATTACGTCGGGATAAGTTTTTTAAGAATGTCAATCGCACGCGGAAACGAAATGTGACGAATGACAAAGCATTGGTAAGAGTCAACACACATTGTTTGTCCAGTCCATTTGATTCGAAGTTTGTTCGAGTGTAATTGTAATAGTGAAGTTCGCTACGAATAGAACTAGTCGGTCACGGTCGAATAGACTTCAAATTTTCGTGGTCGTTGCTTTCGAACGATAAACCGCAAACAAATTTACCGACCTACGAAATCTTTCCTGCGTTTGCTTTGACCGATTAATAGGTTGAATTAGGTTGACGTTGGTAGACAAATAATCGATTAGAATTATTATCGCAAAATTGGATAAGGTTTTATTTTTTAGGAGGGTACCTTTCAAAATTGTTCGTTCGTGTATCATAAGTGTAACAATTAAAAATATAACATAGCATTGGGTATAGTATTTTATATTTGTGTAATGTAATTGTAACAAATTGATTCGATAATTTGCAACACACACACACATCATTTTTTATAATTAAATTAATATATTTATATTCTTATAAATATAAAGTATCTATTTTAATATTTTAATATTTCGATGGTATGGTACAAATTATGCTTCTAAAAAATCAAGTGTTCTTTTTTTTTTCTAATCTCAATAGGAATTCATAATCAGGTGTGCAAATGTTGCAATATTTCGTTCGACGAATGCACTTTGCATTAGAAATTGACATTTTCCGATGTTTATATATGTGTATAGTTACGGTTCTTGATATTCGATATTGTAGATATTTGTTACTGTATTAATCGTTTACTCTTCCTCCCCCTTGTATCCTCCTTCTATATAGGATGGATAATCGTTGTTTCGTTCTATCATCGTTATCATTGTTTTGCTCTGTATAAATATTTTATTTTTGTTTTCTTTTTTTTCGTAAACATATTTTTTAACGAACAAAATTTCAAAAAGGGATCGTCAATTTATCCGAGCTATCGTCCAAATTTTTAGAAATAATTTTTTATAATATACGTACCGATTTTACGTTATCCGACATACACATACACGCAAATACACACACAAATGTATTAATTGGTATCGTATCGAAAGTTTTCTCGTCTCTCCCTCTCCTCTCTCTATCCGGCCAAATTCTTTTTATCTATCCCCGTAATGTGTACTCGATAATTTCAAAAGGGATAGGGAGGAAGGGTGGAAATAATAATAATAATAATAAAAAAAAAACACGCGAACAAAGGAAAAATATGAAAAATAAAAAAAAAGAAAGTAAATAGAGAGAGAGAGAGAGAGAGAGAAATGAAAGAACCGGGAATGTAAAAGCTAATCGATAGACTCTTTCAAAAAGGGAATATAAGAACTCTTTGAAGAAAAGCAAAGTTAGCTATGGTAAAAGGAGTATGAAAAATTTCTACAAGAGAAAACGGACCGAAATCGGTAAACTTTTCGCAACGATTTACGTTGTTCGCCTAGCTTTTTTTCTCGTTCGAGAAAATTTTTCTCTTTCTTTTTTCCTTTCTCCTTTTTTCTCATTACTTTTAAAGCCGCTTAAACTTGTTTATACATACTGCGAATAATAGAGAATCTGAAAGCTTTTCGTATTTATACGTTGAATGGAACGCGACGAGTACATACCGACAAATTACTTACGCGAAAGGTTTTATTTAACGTAAACAAAAGAAGGAAGAGTAAGAGAGAATGAGAGAGAAAATATTTTTTATTATTAGATTACGTCAAAAATTATTATAACATTTTTGAAACCTAAATATGTATTATAATGCTACTCGTATTAAATAGCATGTAAATTTTAATGTTACTTATTGAATGATTCAAAAGTATAATAATACACGTGGTATTGTATAATCATTTCTCTTCTAGTTTATTTCTCTCTCTCTCTCTCTCTCCCACAAGAACAAATTTATGAGAAATCCAATCGATGTGCGCAGAAACAGACAGAAAGAAAGAAAGAAAGAAAGAAAGAGATTGCTATTAAATGAGAAAACTCGAACGGATTAATAGAGAGATTGATGATAAATTAAAAGTATCGTGGCACGTTGTGTTATAATACGAATGAGAGAAAGGTATAAGAGAAAATTATAGAAAAAAGGAGAAAAACAATCGACATTGAAAGAAAAGAGAAAAATGAAGAAGAAGAAGAGGAAGAAGAGTAAAAAGAAGAAAAAAAATAAATGATAAAAGTTTAACTATAAGACGAATAAGAACAAAATTGAAAAAAAAAAGAACCAAATACTCGATTGAGATTAAAGAGAAAAGTATTATGCGGTAAATCGTTGAAGATTAAAATATGATGATTTGAACGTTGTTAGATCGGTGTTGTTATTGTATAACCGATAGACTCTGATAGACTTTATAAATGACACTGGAATAACGTTCGGCTTGCATTTGTGTTTGTAAATTTTCGACCATATCGATGATGCTTACAGGTGTATGTTTATATTAGTAGAGAGTAGAGTAGAGTACAGAGTACAGTGGAACCCGATCGATTTGTCTCGATATTTTATTACGAGAGAGAGAGAGAAAGAGAGAAATAAAACGGAAAGAGTGAGATAGATAAAATAAAAAGTGAGATAGACGGAGATGAAATAGAGAAAGAGACAGACGAATGAACATTGAGAGAGAGAGAGAGAGAGAGAGAGACAGACAGAACAAAATATGGAACATTATAGCATGTTACTATTTTTTTCTCTTTCTCTCTTTTTTTCTGTCTCTCTCATTTAACAACTTTTCCTATATATATCCAGTGGTATCGTTAAATCGTGGATTTGTTTTCCCACACTGTATATATATAAACTTGCAAATCTATACATACTTGTATATCTTATATATATATGTATTTGTATATGTATAGGGTGGTTCTAGAATGTTATTTTACAAAACTAAAAAGTAATAAATTTATTATATGTAGATATTCAAGGGTTCCTTGTATGCAATATTTTATTGTTTCGTATGGTCACGTGATAATATTGTGTTAGGATTGCGTTATTATACTTTTGTATTTTTTTTACCATTAATACGTGAGAATATATTCTAATTTATTTCGTCGAGTTTTTAATTTCTATTAAACGTGTGTGTATCGTTAGAAAATTAAATAAATTTATTACCAACTATACATAAATAATCTACGAGTACATTAAAATTATATTAGAATTTTATCAGATTTGCTAAAGAATAATTGTACAATTAATTATTACATTATAATGTAAGTAATACGTGAAAATATATTATACAATAATTGACCATGTCCAATTTGAAATGAGTATTGCACGTATGTTGTCCAATTTGAAATGAGTATTGCACGTATGTTGGTTAGAGTTATATTATCGTTGCATCAGAGTTACATCAGGATTCTCGGTGAAGTAATTTGTGGTACACCCTGTATACATATATATATATATATAAATAAAATATATATTTATTTTGTTCGTTCACTCGTTGGTAGACCAAAACTTTCAGCATAATAAATGTCCCGTCCATCTATCCATCTAGTTGTCTTTATCGGCTTGTACGTACGCGTAGGAACGATGTTATAACATATATATCTAGATACATATATCTATTTATATATACATATATGTATGTATAGAATATACACATATAGAATATACACATATATATGTGTATAAGTGTATAGAAGATCTATATGGATAAACGTAGAGTCAGAGGTATTTACGTATGTGTTAGATAGAACGTATGTATGCAAACGTAGAGTTAATGAATGCCAAGGTTTATCAACGAGCTTGAGTAAGGTAGAAGATATCGGCTTGTGCAAGGCAATTAATCACGCTACTGTTAGAGAGAGAGAGAGAGAGAGAGAGAGATAGAAATAGTCAGAAAGAGACAAAGATAGTTTCAACTATATTCTATATTTGGAATTTTATCGAACGAACGAACGAACGAAAGGATTAATATTCGTTTGACTTCCTTTATTAAAAACTTCTAAAAGGATAAGAGAGAGAAAGAGAGAGAGAATTTCCGAATATTTCGTTTGATATCGACTAGAATATAATAATCCTTTATGAAAATTGTTGTTCACACATTTCTATTTCTATTTCTATGTTTCTTTATCCGCCTTTCCATTTGTATGTTTCTATCTTCGTTTCTTTATTTCTCTATCTTTATTTCTTTATGCGTTTTGCGTTTATACAACTTTCCGTAATAATTAAAATTAAGTAGACCCTTGTTTGGAGTGTAACATTTAATAGTAGGGGAAAAGAAGTTTTATTGAGTGGAGGAAAGTGTGCTCAATGTTTGATAACAGAGAGACCGTTAGAGTAGAGAATAGAACGTTAATTAGAACAGAAAGCTTCGAATGGTGTCATTAAACGTATATCTTTGTTAGAACGATATACCGTGTCATACGCTTATTTATGCTTGCAATATTATTTATTTATTTATTTGTATCAGTATTCTTCTTATTTTTAATGGTATAACAAACGGGAATAGTAAGACGGAAAAATATTTTTCTTTCTTTTTTGTTCTCGCGTAGTCTAACATTTTCTCTCTTATTTTTTAACGAATTATTTTGTTTCTTTTTTCATTTTTTCGCAAAAGTAATTTTTTTTTCTATAGTACACCCTGTCTCGGATATTCACGGAAGTGGTTATATTAACCATAAATAATATCGATTTTAATTTACTTGCCGAACGTTTTGTTGATCCTTCCTATCCTCTTTGTTTCTTCTTTTTTTTTTTTTTTCAATGTAACCCGTTATGTCATGGATAGAGAATTCGTTTCGAATGTTATTTCCGGTAGCATTTCGGGAGAAACGTTCTAAAATGAAATTCCCGTTTAACCGCATTTAGATCCTATCGTAGTCTACGAATGAAATCGGGCTTTTCTTTCCTTCGAATCTAATCTGAACGTAAAATTGAAATAAGTTTATGAAATATACGAATAAAAAAATATAGGAATAAAAAAAGGAAGGAAACATTCTGATTACGTTTAGGAAGATTCAAAGACAAATAAAATCTTGCGAATGATATTTATCTTTAAAAAAAAAAAACTCAAGTAAGGATAACAATAATATTTAACGAAGAGAAGGAACAACAAAATATCTTACATAAAGTTTCTAAATGATTTCTTCTTCTTCTTCTTCCAGCGTCCAAATAGGCATATTGCCTGTTCTTCATCGCAACTCGCTTCTTGTAGGTATATTGTCCGCCCATCGTTTTCGTGGTCTTCCAGGGCTTCGTTTCCCTAGTGGTGATCTATCTCTAGCGATCTTCACAATTCGGTCTCCTGTCATTCGGGTTATGTGATCGTTCCACTGAATTTTCCTTTGAAAAATCATTGATGTTGTCGATTTGGCATGTTCTTCTGAGGGCTTCACTTCTTTGTCTATCCCATAGAGATTTTCCGGTTATTCTCCGGATTATTTTCATTTCCGCTGCCTCCATCATCTGGCGGGTTTTAGATGTCTCGGGTCTTGTTTCCGCCGCATATGTTAATATGGGTCTTATAGTGGCCTTGTAAATACGGCTTTTTGTGTCTATTCTGAGATGTTTGTTGCGGAATATGGTGTCATTGAGTTGTGCCGCAGCTCTTGTTGCCTTAACCACTTGTGTTCTTACTTCCGTTTCTATTTCACCAAAGCTGGAAATTTCTATGCCTAAGTAGTCAAACTTCATCACTTGTTGTATAATGCTCCCATCAACCACCAATTTACATCTAAGGGGTATCTTGGATGTGGTCATGCACTTAGTTTTGGATGTAGATATTACCATCCCAAGAGATTGAGCCATTGTGTTGAACTCATGTAGAAGTCTCTGCAGATCGTCTTCATTTTCCGCTATTAAAACTGCGTCGTCTGCATAGCATATGATTTTCAGTTCTTTATCTCCCATCCTATAACCTCTCTGTTTACAGACTTTTTTATAATTTCATCCATGATAATATTGAATAGTAGCGGGCTCAGTGAGTCTCCCTGTCTAATGCCTCTTCCCAGTGTTATGGGTTCTATTAGTTCGTTATCTATCTTTGCCTGTATGTTGTTGTTCTGGTATATATCTTCTATTGTTTTTATGATGTTGTTTGGTATTTGTCTGTTATAGAGGAGATGAACCACATCAGTTAGTCGTATCCTATCGAACGCTTTTTGTAGGTCTATAAAGCAGAAGAATGCCGGTTTATTATATTCTATCGACTTTTCCGTTATTTGTCTGACGACGAATGCTGCATCTGTACATGATCGTCCAGGTCTGAACCCTTGTTGCTCGTCAGCTAGTGTTATCCTTTCACTGATAAGATTTGAGATTACTTTGGTGACTAATTTCAAGGTAGTGCATAGCAGATTTATTCCTCTATAGTTTCCGGGCTGCTTTTTATCTCCTTTTTTAAAGAGTAAAATCATTGTGCTTGTTCTCCATTCGTCCGGAATTTTTTGTTGTTCGAGGATCCTTTGTGTGAGAATAGTCAACTCCTGAACCAATCTTTCTCCACCGTATTTGAGGAGTTCATTTGCGATGCCGTCTTGACCAGGGCTCTTCCTATTTTTCAATCCATATAGTGCTTTTCTCATGTCAGCTTCGTCGATAGAGATGTTATTATTTATCATGATATCTGGGACACCTTGTGTTGTGTTAGGTTGGTCATCCTTGTATAGGTCTTTTAGATATGCGGTCCATGTTTCCTTATCAATTTGGCTTACTGGTATTAATTCCGTAATTTCTTTCTTCTGGTTTCTAATGAATCTCCACATTTGTTTTTGGAGACCGTAAAAGTCCTTCTCTAGTTGTTTTGAGAACTTTTCCCAGTGCATGTCCTTCATTCTTCTAACTAGCGTACCAGTTTCGTTCCTGATATTTTTGTATGCGTTGTAAGACTCGGCAGTTCTAGTTGTTAGATATTTAAGGTAGGTATTACCTTATTGTAGGATATTTAAGGTATGATTTAAAAAAATTAATTACCCTCGTTTTGCCATTTTTTATGGGAGAATAATGGATTCGTGAAGAAAAAGAAGAAAAAAAAGTTCAAAGTAAAGGTGATCGTCGACGTATAAAGATTCTATCGCAGGTATTGGTAACGTTTACGATAGGAACAGGTTGTTCACATTTGAGAAAATGATCTTTGAAATTCAGAAGATCGTGAGGTTTAATCTTGAAAGCAAAGTAGGGAGAAGGAACGAAAAAACGAAAGAAACGAGTCAAAATATTCAAGCTTCGTACGTTCGTTCGGTGGTTGGTTGGTTTGTACGTGAGATCGAAAGGTGACATATTTTTTGAGCCATGAATTTCTACGATCTTTACCGGTTTGCGGTCGTTACTAAAATTATACCTCAGCAGCATTTCCTGTTAGATTTTTCCACGGCAAATGGAAGGAAGAAAGAAGAAAGAAAGAAAGAAAGAGAGAGAGAGAAAGAGAGGAACACATACAAACAAACACACAAACACACAGACAGACACGAGGATAGAAAGTGTGTAGGTAAAGTAACAAAAGCTTTGTGTTAGAGAATGGTGAGAATCTCGAAGCTTAGAGGAATTTTAAGTTTAACCCCTCGCGTGGTCGTTGACCGAGCATAAGAGGATCGGGATTGTAGAGTTTGTTGGATATGGGAAAGGAGAAAGGAGAGATTGGTGGTGGATTGGGGATGGGGTGGTAGTGGTGGGTTAGGGGTTGCGAGCTTGAGAAAGGGTGACACACACGTTCGTGGCAGAAGGTTATAGGATCAGGTGTGACGAAGCAAGGTAAACACCAAGTCGACACCTTATGACGGCCTTTGACACGCTTTTACCTTTAGAGAAAGAGAGGGAGAGAGAGAGAGAGAGAAATCCTTCCTGTTCTGTCACGGCCAAATGCGAACGAGCCGTCGTTGTCATCCTATCGAAAGATTTCGATCCGAGCTTAAACGTGTCGAATACTGTGTTAGTTTGGAAAAGGGCCACGTTTCGTTGTTGCCAAGTACCGTCACTAACATAAGCTACTTTAGATGTTAGTGAGTGTATATATGTATATGTATATGTTCGAAGGGGTAGGTGTTGAGGTTTGTGTATTTCACGTATGTGCGTGGAAATCTTTTGAGAACAAATATTCATTTTATTTTTATTTTTTTTTTATCAAGTATTCATTTTATAATTCGAATTTATTTTCACGCATGACGATGATTAAAATTTCTTTTCTTTTTTTTTTTGCGATGGGGTTTGGTCGTTCTTATGAAAAGTTGTAGAACAATGAGAGATCAAGTATATTTATAAAATATTAATATATAATAGTATATAAATATTGTTAAAGAAATTTAACGAAATTAGTAAAAATGATTATTAAACGAAATTGAGATGATTATGAAAATATTATATGGCAAATTTAATATATTTGAATATGCACTCCATTTGTTTCGAACGTCAAATTAATATTAAATTTCTACTTCACGTGGCTTCGTGACAATTAAGAGTTTCTCGTAACATTATTGGTTATATGATTTAGCCAAGTATTCAATATTAAATTTCTTTCATAATATATTTCATACATTTTTGTATATAATCCTATTAAAGAAAAAAAAAGGACAAAAAATATTCCAACGGTGATAAATCAAATCTTCCGTTTAATAAAGAGATTAATGATCGCGCGTTAATTGAAAATAAAATCAAAACTTTTGATCAAATTTTATTTCGATTATGTAATATTACATTTTCGAGCTTTAAACGAATCAAGTAGAAGCTATCCGTAGAAATTGTTTAGACAAATAAAAAGAAAAGAAAAGAAAAGAAAAGAGAAAACGATAAAGAAGAAAAAAAATCTTTGGAAAAGTCGTAAAAAATGTTTGCGTTTCACGAAACGAAGTAAACTACAAAACTAATGTGATACATAGGTGAAGCATGGCAACGAATGAGGAAGTTGAAAAGAAAATTAAAAAAATGAAGTAGAGAAAAGAAGATAAAGTAAAAAAAGAAAGAAAGAAAGAAAGAAAGTAGGAAAGAAAAAGTAGACGGAGAAGGTGAAGAAGAAGAAGAAGGGGTAGTAAGTAAGTAGAAGAAAAAGGAAGATCTAAAATAAATCGGCCCAGGTCGATGGGAATCTAAATGCAAATATCTACGCGAGAATAAATTCCTATAAACGGGGGTTGGGGTGGGGGTGGTGTTAGTGCACCTTTAAAAGAAGTAGAAGTAGAAGCGAAAGAAAAAAAAAGGAAAGAAAAAAGAAGAATAAGAAGAAGATTTGCGTGTTGTAATACTAGGCTGTAAAAGTATAGTGGTACGAAGAATTTATATATAATGTGTATATGTATTTATATTTATAACGTTCATCTAACGAAAGTATCATAATTTGTTTTCTCGTTGGAATTTTTACGCAAAAATTATTGGCAATTATTTAAAAAGAAAAATAAATAAATAATACATAGGGTTGTGTTTATCATAAAGTGTATTACATTAGATGGTAATTGTAGTTTCATACTTTTCACTGATAAACTATATTTTTCCTAACCATTCTTCGTGTATTATTAATTTATTCGACAAAGGGACAAAACGAAGGTTCGGTATAAATAATATAAAAACCGAATAAATTTGTTTTTTTTTTTTCTTGGAAAATGAGGTAGCAAATTTTAAAGATGAAAAAAACAATGAAATATTAAAATAAAATCATATTCGTGGAAAAATGCATTAACCATAAGGTGTATTGTATTCAATGTTAATATGATTTTTTAAAACAAAAATAAAAAAAACCCCTACTCTGTGTTTTATTCAAATAAAATTCTTTCGAATTGAAATGTTGATATTTTCAATAAAATGAATAAACAAACAAATAAATAATAATAATAATAATAAGTGGCTTATACAAATTATATAAATCTAAATAAACTGATTTCTTTTTTTCGACGCGATTTAATTCCTTTTTTTTTTTTTAAACGATTTCGGGCAGGGGTGGGGGTTCCTTTAAAAATTAAAACGAAGCATTGAAAATATGAAAGGAATGCATGAACGGGTAGAGGGGACAGGGGTGCATGGGTGGGTTGTTACCGTGGTTGAAGTAGGTTGAAAAAAGGAAATGCAAACATAAGTTGGGATGATCGCGCATGCCTTTCCATAAAGTAGACGAAAAAATCTTCAAAAGGCAGGGTGAAGTACGGACAAAGTTCTTAAAGCCGTTATGCCCAAAGGCTACAGATACTACTACTTGTTGTTCTCAAAAGAAAGAAAAGAAAATAAGAGAAGAGAAGAAAAGAGAACGAGCAAGTGAATGAATGAGTAAGTGAATGTATGTGTGTGTGTGTGTGAATGCTAACATACACGAGAGAAAAAGACGGAAAACTTGTTCTCCTTCTTAGTTAGATGGAAAATTGGACTAAGAAAAAGAAAAGAAAAATGCATTTCACTAAAATGAAGCATGATCTTTATACTTGTAATCTCTTCTAATAATTTTTTTCTTTCATTTTTTTTGTTCTACTATCAAAAAGGAGTTCGTATTTCAACGTGTGCACGATAAAGGATTAAACCTTGAATTTGATAAATAAAAATATTTTTATTACAAATAAGTTTCACGGTGATATATTATCTTCTAACGATGTTCGAATTTAATGCATTTTGCGTTAGAAATAATTGTTAAAATAATAATTAATAATAATGCTACATCATAATGTAGGGAGAGAAATAATATAATTTTAAAAATTTTATACAATTGTCGTTCGTTTGGTGACAATTAATTTATTTTTTATTCGTTTGTGATTTAGAAAAATGAAGACGATTAAAATTCTGATTTTGTTGTTTAATAATTTTTGAAATAGAAAAAGAAAGAGGAAAAAAAGAAAAGACAGAGAGAAAAGGATTAGTCTTTTAACGAAATTGCTTCTCCAGCATGATCTCTCAAAGATTAATCCTTTCTTCTTGAGACAGACTCAATTAAAATGATTTTCTTCCTTTTTTTATTTGTGATCTTTTAACGACCAAAATCAATCCTTTCTCTCTCTCTCTCTCTCTCTCTCTTTAAAAAGTAGAATATTACGACTTAATTGTTAGAGAATGTTTAACAGGAAAGATTAGAAAAGATTCGTCCGAGATTGAAATTCAACGTAATCGACTTGATAATTACGACGAGTAGATACTCGGAAAGTTAATTGCACCAAAACAGGAGATTAAAACACTTGACGAACTATTAGAGGTACATATGTAATTATCTACCATTTCCGGTCGACGATGTTACCGTCTCATTTAAAAACACACAAAGAATGCGAACAATTTTTTTCCTTTTTTTACCTTTTTTACCTATTTTTTTTTGTACTAATTAATTTCCTCGAAAATTTACGGAGATAAAACCGAGAAAAGTTCTAATTTAAATTATAACAATTTTATTTAAGCTTTTTTTTGCCAATTATTTTTCGATTTTCATCCTAATTAATAAGACGAATTATGTAAAAGGAAAGATTGATTCAATTAATATTGCCATGAATTTGCAAAAAATAAAAATATAAAGAGAAAGGGATAAGAGGACGACGATGAGAAATTAAAAACGAAAATTTAATTTTTAATCCCGTTTTTGAAACTCGGTTCTTTTTTTTTTCGGTGGTGGTTTATAGAAAGAAAAAAAAGCAGATTACGTAATGTGAAAATTGTAGCGATAAAAATCAAGAAAGTTAATTGTTAATTAAAATTAAAAAAAAATTATAACGGACTAAGTAATGAAACTTTCTTGTTTTAATGTAATAAAATAAAAATGAAAATAAAAGAAAAAGTTCGCGATTTAACTTGTAACTATTGTTAAATAATATCATATAACGTCCCCTCTCTAAAAATGATTTGAATCAAATGAATTTATCAATGATAATTTATTAATAATTACGAATGTGATTATATAACGATTATGCTTACCGACAACCTCGAGAAATAAAAATATACTCGTAGGTGGATGAGTTGAGACCTGACATTGGTAAAGTCCTGCATCCCTACCCTGTACGTATTTTATTTGTAGGGTCCAATCTTCGCTGTGATGAAAATGTATCGCTTGAAATCGTTCATCGTTGGCGTACGTTATCATGCCAACCGTCAATAATTCCTGAACGGTCTTACATTTGATCCATGACACCTGGAACAAGAAAAAAAGAAGGGAAAATAAAAAAGAAAAAAGAAGAAGCCTCGTTAGTATGGTAAACCGCAGACTCGATCAACTATCAGAAATCGATTCTTTCTAACAGTATTATACCTTGTGTATGTATACGTGTATACACCCACTTTGCGTGAATGCGTGTTATACTGCAATGTTTCTAAAAATAACGTGTGTGTGTATGTGTATTTATATAAAAAGTACGATTCTGGTGACACAGGTCAAATTTAGCTGTTCCTTTCGAATTCAACAATATTCCCAAACAATTTTCTCTCTTTCCAATTTTTTTCTTCTTCTTCTTCTTCTACCGCCAAATAAACTTTCACGATTTCCTACGTAATATCGTAATATCAATTCTCTCGGTGAGAAATCCCGTTTGTTTCTTATTTAACAACATCCTAACGTGGGGGAATATTTAGTATACGATGTTTTAGATGCCAGTCGAGATCGCATATTATACTTTAACTGCAAAAACCGATTTTGGCATGATCCTTCCTATTTTATCTCCCTCTCTCTCCCCTTCTCTTTCTCTCTCTCTCTCTCTCTCTCTATCTCTCTCTCTCACTCATCTGTTTTTCTCTCCCACTATAGTATACTGCGAGCAGACATCGATTACGTAGGACAGTATGTACGTGCGCTTGCGTAAGTACATTGCATGTTGGCCAGTATTCACTGACACGTTCTTGATATACTGGAATTTAATAAAGACAAAGTAGATTACTGAGAGAGAGAGAGAGAAAGAGAGTGACAAAAAACACCGAGTACATTTTCATTTAACCTTTGAAACTCAAACTAAAATTGATCAGAGATTCTCTTTGATTTGTTATGTCCCCTCTTCCACCCTTCCAACGTACACACGTTAATGGTATTTTGAATGATCATTCGAGTAAAGATCTTCCCCTTCCCCTTCCCCCTCCTCCTTACCATTCCACTCTCAATGATGTATCATAGGTTAGTATAATACCGAAAGTTTATTAGTCATTCTTCCCAAATGTACATATTAGACATTGATTTACTTCCTATTATGTATTCTAAGCAGCTTTGATATTACAAACAGTTAGGTTACGCACACATGTGCTCTTGATCGTTACTGAAGTGAATTGTTTATGATTACAAGCACGGGTACTTGCTTTCTGGATGTTAACTAGAGTAAACAACTAACTAAACACCTGTCGATAACATATAATTATTATTGAAATTGATCGTTTAACAAGCATGCTTTAAATTGACATTCAAAGGGAAAGTTCTTTTAGTTCTCGCTTTAATTAACCTTTTAAACTTACAAAGTACTAATTATTTTCGTTTAATTGACTCTCTTTCTCTCTCTCTCTCTCTCTCTCTCATGGAGTTTGGTTTAATTTCTGATAGAATTTTTGAATAATTTTAGAATTTAAAAATCGTTCGACTTTTATTTCTATCCCCGTGAAATACAATTTTTATTTATTTGTTACATTTTGTTTCTGTTTGTTTGTTTGTTTCTTTTTTGTTTTCATTCACTCGTCAAGGGATTTGTAATAAAGCAAAGCTTTATTACAAATAATAAATTAATTTTTAATAAATTGGATCGAAAAAGAAAAGAATCGTTTCAATTCGATTGAATTTATAACACGTAGAAATCTCTTTGTTAAAAAGTATTAATAATAATAATAATAAAAGATTTGTTTGCGTCAATAATTAAATTTTTTCAAACCAACCCCTCTGTATACGAATAATTATCAAGGTCAACCGATTGGTGTATCAATCTTTTTACCCCCTCTTATTTACGAATTACAAACCGACTGTTGCAAAATTGTTTGACATTTTTTTTTTGTTAAATAACGTTTTCCATTAAAATGTAATATTATATCCAAGAATAGGTGTAACTTTGAAGTCATCAAAATGTATGCCCGGTTAGCGCGTAATTACTTTGGTATTTAAAAATAGCCTGAATTTCACGTCGAACTTTAATCTCGTAGCTTTTTTTTTTCCTTTTTTCTTTCAATTTCTTCTTTTTTTTGTCTCGTTTCACCGTCCTCGTTCTCTTTTTCCGCCCCTTCTGTCCTTTTTATTCTTTTTTCTTTTATTCCCTTCCTTCTTCTTTCTTTTGTTTCACACCCCCTGTGCCCCTTTTCTTTTTTCTTTTTGATTCAACGCGTATTTCTAAAAGAAGAATACGTTTTTATCGTCTCCTTTTTCTTCTTTCTTCTTTCTTTTTTTTTTTTGTTAATTTAAAATAAAATCCTTTAAAAGATATTCCTTTCTATTATCTGCAAGGATTAAACCAAGGGTTGGGGTGGGATGTAGAAAGGGGTGGAGGTGAAGGAGGAGAAGGAGGAGGAGGAGGAGGTGGTGGTGGTGGTGGTGGTTAATTTATACTCGTAGATTTAATGTTACGCGTTTAAAGTAAATTATAAAAATAATGATCTATTGTAATAGTTTAATGTAGAGGAGAGTAAGCGAATTATAATTTTAAGATAATCAAAGAAGAAGCAATATATATGTTTGAGAAGGTGGACCCTTTTGGAAAGCCCTTACTTGGTCGTCTGGTCGAAGTTTGATAACGGTAAATGACTATTATTCCTGGATAATGGTAACATTGTCGCGAATATTGCCATAACCGGAAGCGTAGCAATGCTTTATGATACCATTGATACTATTATCTTTGACTGTACGATAAGGATTATTTACTAGTTGTTTGATCTGGCACAGATTACACGGATAAATATTTATATTACGTTATACATGTCGTTGTATGTTTATTGTAAAATTAAATTTATTTTACTCTCTCTCTCTCTCTCTCTCTCTCTCTTTCTATATTGGAGTTAATTGTCCATGTTACTTTCAATGTTACATGTCAATAAATTAATATTATTTTTTATTCTAATTTTCTTCTTCTCCAATATGCAGTACATATTATATATATATATAATATTTTATTATTATTCTTTTGTAAGAAATATAAGAAAAATTATTGATATTGATTGTATAGCGAATAAATGTATTATCTTTAATTATTCATTCGCGTGTTCATTTTTATTTAAAAGTTAATACTTCTTTTTTCTTCTTTAGATTTCAATTTCATAAGAAAAAAGATTTACGATTGACATTAACATTTTACTAGACTATAAAAGAAAAAAAGCCTGAGTCTCGTAATAAATAAATAAATCCAAAAAATTCAATTTCCATCCAAAAACTTATCGAATTAATTCTAGATATTACGAACTTGAAATAAATTTCAAAGAAAAAGAAAAAAAAAAGTAAGAAAAAAGAAAAAGCGGTCCGAATTTTACATTCGATTTGAGTAGAACCAAGTCGCACATAAATAACACGAAAATTCAATTTGACGAAACTTGTCGAATTAATTCTATTACGAACTTCAAGTAAAATTTAATGTAAAAGAAAGAAAAAAGAAAAAAAAAAAGGAAAGAAGCGTGATTTTACATTCGATTTGATTATAAAACCTCAAGTCTCATAAATAACATGGGTAACAAATTTTAATTAGAAGGAAACTCTTGAAGGTAATATTTCACATAAGATTTAGAGTGATTTTCTTTTCTTTTTTTATATTCTTATGGTTGATATCGTGAACACGTCAGAAACGAATGAACAAATGAACGAACGAACGAACTAACGAACGAATAGGTTTCTTCTAGATTTACTATATCATAAAATGAAAAAAGTAAACGACAGATTTATCCCACGATCATGGAAGGTTTGTGATAGGTATACAAGAACGAGGGAGGGAGGGAGGAAGTGAGGGAGAGATTTCGTTATCAGTTCGTAATACTCTGTCCTTTTCCAAAGCATCACGCTCAATTTCGAGAGGACGAAATTCTGTTGCAATCAAACCGTGTGCCAGGATCAATCGATAGATGCCTCAGCTGATGGTGTTTCTTGTCAGTTTTCCCATTCGTGAAGGGATCAAACCAGCGAATCTTCGATAGTGTTACGAAAGCGTTATTGACGTTTACCGATTACGAACATTTTACCGAGGTACTATGTTAGTCATCGATCGTTTTCGACAGTTTCCTAGATATTTATCATTGTTAACTGTTCAAATTGAAACTAGATATATATAGAATTCTAACACCAATTTTTTATTAATAGATGTTATTAAATAATTTTTCTTGTTTTTTTTTTATCGTAATCTTATTATCGATATTATGTTATTATTAAATTATATTGTTTTAATATATATACGATTATATAATATTAAATCGATAAAATATATAACACAATTTTCTTCCTTACTAGATGTTATTAAATAATTCTTCTCTTTTGTTTTTTTAATTAGTTTAATCGCGTATTGTCTTCGCGTATGGTAATCTTATTATCGATATTACAATCTTATTATTATATTATATTGTTTCAATAAAAGTTTATATTGTGTTGAATTAGGAATAAGTACTTTTTAAATCAATTTAATTTTATTAATTGCGAGATATAAAAGATCTTTGTGTGCTCGGTTAACGTATAGTTTCTTAACAAACGATTTTCTAACAAAACAATCCTATCGATTAAAAAAAAAAAAAACAGAAATTTGATTTTCAATCTGTTCGAATAAATCGAACTTAAAGTATACACACGCGTACACATACATATATATATTCGTACTTTAACGAAATACTACACACATTTTTACGTACCCACATTTTGTACATGTCTATCAAATAGTAGGGAGTATTCGATGCTCGTCGATCATTGTTAACGTTCAATGATATTCGAGTATTGTCGATGTGAAGTGATTATTAACGCCTACGTTCTCTACAATCAAAATGATCGATATCTGTTCACTCATGTACACACTCACACACACACAAACACACACACACGAATATATGTATATGAATATGTATATATATATGACTATATATATTTTATATTGGAATATATATATATTTTGAGTATATGTATACTAAGTGCGCATGCAAGTGTACTCGACAGCATCAGAGTTGCCTGCTAACGATAATCCATGTAACACAATTATTTCTACAGTCAAGGATGTACGATTGACTTCAACGAGCACACTAAATCGTTAACAATGATGTAACGAGTCACCGTGGTTCGAAACGAGTTTGGCGAGCAATCAAACACTTGTCTATATTACCTTAACGATACATATAACTATTATCATATTATGTCATGATATATATTTCTTTTTATCATTGGAGAAAGAACGGTGGTACTTTTCTTTTATACATTTCACTCATCGTCGAATAATACTATCTACGATAATTCTTTCTTTTCTTTTATTTTTAACTTAAATTTTGTTTACATTATATTTGATCAGTAATTTATGCGTTAGATTATTACGTTAAATATATTTATTTTGGGAATATCAATTTGAAAGTATTCGTTATGATATTGTGGATGGTTAAATTAGTTTTTATGAAATCATTTCTCTTCTATGGATATCATTTTTTAAATGTTATGTAATTTGTAATATGTAATTTTCGTGTTATTATTTATTATGGAATTTAATTATTGTTTCTTTATCGAATGATGATATAAATTGTTAAGGAATGAGGGGGAAAGAGTAGAGCAAATACCAAAAATGAGAGAGAAAAAATATAAGTAAGGTAATGATAAGACATTGTAGAAAATTTTGTAAGTTGTGCAATAAAAACCTGATTATATATATATATATATTTTTTTTTCTTTACCCTTCGTAATTGTCTATTTCTCTTTGCAATACATTTTATTTGTTTAAGCAAAATTTATATATAATATAATATTTTAAATTTATCATACGACAGAGGAAATAATTTTCTTCCAATGAATTAATTTTATCCTTCACAAAAATAATATAAGGCGAAATTTAAAATAAAAAAAAAAAACAAAAAAGAGAGAAAAGAAAAGAAATGGAATAATTTATGGATTGTCAGTATTGACGAAATGCAAATCATGAACTAAATTTATCCGTAAGAGAATAGCTGCTTTTCTTCAAAACTCTTTCAAATTTAATTGAAATGGAAAGACAATAGGACGCTTTTGATTTCGTTACGTGACACTCTTTCATTCGCGTGAAAATATCGATTAATAATTTACTTATACATATTACATCGAAATAGAAAAAGAAACGAACTGTGTAATTTGGCCAATTGAAAAATTGATTGCTTTTCAAATTTCTACTACGCTATTGAAAAATGATAGGGATAATATAAACGTATAACAAACGTTATACGTTTGTTTATTACTTTTTCGTTTTTTATATATATATATCTATCATTCTTTTCGTTTTCATTCCTATGCATTTGATTTTTGACAAATAATAATATACATTTCATGGTTTATTTTTAACTATTGCAAAAAAAAGAAAAGGAATTTAAAAAAAATGTATCTACAAATAAAAATCATTATTTTGTTATAAAACACAATCGTGATCATTTACAAGTAACCGTGCTTGGTAATTATGATAATTTATTAAATACTAATTAATGCGAAATAATATTAAATAAAATTCAACTTCACATAATAACGAACTCGAATTTTTTTTAAATATATTTTTGTGAAAATTTTAATTAGATATCATTTTTAATATATGAACATGGAAAATGAAATAAACGAAAAAATGCAAGATAGTAGAAAATATAATGCACAATGCTAAGTTGAAACTTGGCAAGAAGCGCTATCAAGCATACTAATCCGTAGATTGTGCCACGTTGGACGATAATATGTCCTGAAGCCAGAATTGACCACGAAGCCGGATATGGGATGGGACGGGGATTGGTGTGTCTTCACCGATAAGATCACGTTTAAGTAATTTCATATTATGCTTCTTAACCTTTTTTTTTTCTTTTTCTCTATCTTTCTAGGTGCTTCAGATAATATCTATTTCAATCTTAGAAATTTCATTAGGATTATCGATTATTTTGTATTATATTTTTTTACGAGAGTACGTGTTTGTAAAAAAAAAAACAAAAGAGAAGAAGAAGAAGAAGGTTTAGGTTCTAACATTAGATTTAAAATTGTATTTGTATTACGAGCTAACGTACTAACAATCAAAATTGCGTGAACATAAGAAAAAGAAGAAGAAGAAGAAGAAAAATTAATGGATTATGAAAAATAAAGTGAATTTTAGAATCTTCATATGAAGATCATTCATTAAGAAATTATTTGTCTTACGAGCTAACGCATTTGCACAATCAAAATTGTATTAAAATAATAATAATAATAAGAAGAAGAAGAAGAAAAAGAAGAAAAAGAAGAAGAAGATGATAGAATTTAGGTCTTATAACTTACAGATAAATTTTCAAATCTTCGTTAAGATCATCGATTAAGAAATTATTTGTCGACCACGAGTTAACGTACTAACAATCAAAATAGCGTGAAGGTAATAAGAAGAAGAATAAGAAGAATAATATTAAGAAGAAAAGGAAGAAGGTATAGGTTGTGGAAATTAGGTAAGTAAGTAGAATGAGTGGGTGGATGGTTGGTAGATAGGTTGGTCGTTTTGCTTGGTCGATCGTTAATTACCCATCAGTCATTAGTGTTAATTACTCCAAGTTCCCTTTATTAGATTTCCAACATTCTCCGAGATAGAGAGAGTGTAAGAAAGTCCTATCGGTCCGAGTAATCGTTCGATTCCATTACGAAATGACTCGTGAGAGCACAAAAGAAAGAGAGAGAGAGAGAGAGAGAGAAATCTTCAAAGATAGTAACAAAGATAAGAGGAAAAGAAAATAATAAGTTTTCTAAAGTAACGACGAAGATCGGATGAAAATGTTGAAATTCTTTTTTCTTTTCCGTGTCTCCTTCTCTCTCTCTCTCTCTCTCTCTCTCTTTCTCTCTCGTGGAAAGAAGAAGAAAATTTTCTGACGTTTTTCTTCGAGATCGTTTTCCAGATAATGGATATCCCATTTGTTGAAAAATAATATGTAACTTTAAGTAGATCATTTAATTAAGATTTCTTTTTTTCTTTCCTTTTCCTTTCCCTTCTTCTTCTTCTTCTTATCTTGCTATTTAAAAAGAGTTTGCAAAAAGATTTGATAATGAGTCAAACGTTCGCAAAGCAATTCGTTCTTCTGTTTTCTCAATCGTTATCTATCCTTTTATGGTGTTAAATCGAGGAAAGATATATGGAAATTTTATCATCTCGTTTTTCGGGATCGTTCGTCTCAGCAAGCAAGCAGGATGGCAGGAAGGAAAGCAAGTAGGAAAGCAGTGAAATGCAATCACGAAGAAAGAAAACGAAAGAGAGAGAGAGAGAGAGAGAGAGATAAGAAACGTAGGGAAAAGGTTGGATGACAAATGTAATTTTTCTCAAGACAAGGAATAGTAGTTGAACTTGTGGAGTGTAGCAAAGAAATGACAATATTTTCCATGTTCAACTAAGGTATACAACCTTTTCATTGCATTCACGTGCTTGGGATAAGAGATAGAGATAGACATAGAAATAGAGAGAAAGAGAGAGAAGAGAGAGAGAGAGAGAGAGATCAAAAATGAAAAGGTACTAAAAAAAAGAAAAGACAAAGATAGGACAATATAAAGAAGAGAAATATTTTTGTTCACGATTTCTGACAGCTGAAAATATTAAAAACCATCAAGTAAAATATTGCACATCATATCGTAGAATGATATGCATATCAAGAAATGCTTGCTCGAATCGTTTTCTTGTTTGGTGATAAATAATATAAATGTATGCAGAGTGAGAAATTTTTTTCCCGACGGAAATGAAAATGTTTCCTACTTATTTAATTGTTTTCTTTTTTTTCTAGTAATTTGTATGTAAACAAGAAATAAAATCACTTTTGAATGAAACTTTTCGAGATATGTTCTTTTTTTTCTTCAAAATATTGCGAAGGAAAAGATCGTGCGAAATTATTAAAACGAACGAATACGCGTACGAATAGAAATTATCTAATCGTTTGTGATTAGGATAAAACACGTAGTACGTGTATGCCGAACGAGTATCTTTCTTTACCAACGATTTTTTTTTTTATTGACTCATCCATAGGGACTTTTTTTCTAGCACAACCCATATAGAAAGAAAAATCACGATGAAACCTTCGGGATGTTGTCGAGATACCGAGTTATATCCAATTGAATGCAAGTTACGAGATAAAGTTTCCCGTAATGTTCATCTTTCCTTTTTCTTTTCCATGACTTTTTACATCTGGAACTGTAAACCTTTTCTTTCACCCCCTATCCTTCCCCTTTCCCCACTCTCTTCCCCAACTTCCTCCTTCTACTTTTCTATATGTAAAATTGTATCTATGGTTGGAATAAAGAGTTTGCGAGTGAACTTCTGGTGTGATTGTATTGCTTGCGATTTGAATTGAAACTCGTTTAATATAATGGAATTTAAACAATGCTGGAATATAAGTAGATCACGAGGAAAAAGGAGACAATGTTATCTTTTTTATTTTTTTTTTTTCTTAAATACTACGATTTTATTCCAATTTCGTTAATATTTCAAATTTGATTTATATTGCAATAATCCCTAAAATAATGAATTTTGAAAAATTATTATAATTTACATTAAAACGAGGAAAATAATATTTTAATTTGTAGAAAATTTTCAAGTATATACCGTAGTAACGCTGTTGTATTTAAAAAAAAAAAAATATTAAGTTACTCTAAATTATCAGAGATTTCTCTAAAAATGTTATATATTAAATATTTAAATTGGTGGTGCACCCATCACAATAATATATTAAAAACTAGCAATAATCGTAGATATTAAAATATAATAATAATATACGTTGATTTAAATTATTGAAATTTTCAATAAAATTTAATATCCCAAACATTTATCCTCTTAACATCAAAGTAAATAAACTCAAAATAACATCATATAAAATTAACGTATAAATTTTTATTACACTTTCCTTCTTGTAATATTACCAACACATAATATTATTACGCACATTAGTATAATATTATACTTCTGTCAAAGTTTCGAATCTCGTCAAAGTTATAGGAGGAACCTCGAAGATACGTAGATAACTACTATGTACGTAGTTATATACGTTTAACCGATACAAGTTGGCTACGATACGTCGTCGTTGTCCCTAATCGTCCGGATAATGGAATCTCTCCTATAGAATTCCGTTTCTCCTTCCGAAATGGCACTACGCGTTAATGCACTCGATAACCAGTTCCAAGAACCGAACTACATTGCGTTTATTATTATACTCTGCTTTACTGGACTACGAAAAGTAATCCAAGATCTTCGAATACTTTTTACTCAAGAAAATTCTAATCTGTGTATTTGATTAAACGTCTATATATATGTATTTATTGCTATGTAATGGTATCATATTTTCAACACCAACAAAATCCTAATGTGTATGTGTATACGTTTATTGGTATGTATAATAGTGTATACAGAAAAATAAATTCTAATACTTGTGTGTATATGTGTGTGTTGGTACGTATAAAAGAAAAAAATTCCTATACGTGTGTATGCGGTTATTGACGTATAGTTATTGGTCTGTTTAATAGAAGAAATTTTAATTTGTATGTGTGGTTATTGTTAGGTAGGAGTTTATTGGGATTTGTTGGAGTGTATTTGAGTGTATTGAGGGTGTGTGTTCCAGAATGGACTTTGTTTCTTCCTTTCTTTCATTCTTTCATTCCTTTTTCACCTCTTTTACCTCTTTTCTACTTCCCTTATTTGCTCTTTCTCAGCCGATCGATTGTTTCGAGAATATTAAAAAGTTTCTTTTTAATATTCCTTTTGCAAACCACTACGCGTTTACATCTTATACTTGGAATCTAGTTGTTGTACTTTTTAAATATGTGTGGGTATATTTGTGGATTTGTAATTACGTATGTTATACTTATATATATATATATATATGTGTGTGTGTGTGTGTGTGTGTGTGTGTTTAAGTACTTGGCACGAAGAAACACGTGGAATCCTTTATTCACTGCTTTTACTGGGACACAACAAAAAGCAAGGATCGAATACACGTATCCCTTGGGTGTTTTGTGGTCGAAGCTTTTTAAACGACTAAAATAAACGATTTATCGAAGAAGAATGAAGAGAGAGAGCGAGAGTACTATCTTTTTTCTATTTCTTTTATCTCTCTTTTCGTTTTTCCTTTGGTTTCTCTTCCCTCTTTGATTTTCTTTACTAAACTTCTATGTACCTATTCGCACACAAACAAAACGTCTTCCTTTTTATATTACATTGCTTTACTTTAATCGATCGAACATCTAACTTGATTAATGATAGTAAGACATTCTACGATATTATCGAGAAAATAAAACAAAAATTTTAATCTTAATCCTATGATGATAATAATAATATTAATAATAATAATAATAGGATATTAAAAACTTTTCAGTTTTATTTTATATCCTCTTAATATACTTATTACAAACAATCAAACTTATCAGCTAACAAACCTAAAATTGTATTCTTGTTAAATAAACAATAAAATATTCTTTTTCGCTTGAGAAGAAATTAATTATTTAAAAAAAATAAAAGAATCGTAATATTTCACTTTAATCTTTTATCATTTTCATTCGCAGTTAGTAGGTTAATTTTTTTCTTATCATTTTTATACACTCTCTTTTTTTTTCTTTTTTGCATAAAAATTCGAAGCATCTCGTTGTTAAATGTTCCCAAATTGATTATTAAAAAGAAAAAAAAAAGGATTTCTTTTCTCGTTGCCGAATCGAAATTGAAACGAGATTGAAATAAATTTAACAAAACGTTTAGTAAATGTAGAAATATTCAAGAATGTGTTTAATCTCTTTCGCGTTACATGTAAATGTATATATCTATTCACGTACTGTATATATATACCAATTGGAATCTATTCGACAAAGGGAAGACAATATTTAATTAACGAACGTTCCTTTTGATTCTTCTGATCCTTTGCTCCACTCTCGCTGATTTCCCTGGTGATGAGAGTTACTGCATCCTTACTTTGATGAGAAAAATTAGACGAATGGTTAGTGTACGATCGGAATCAATCGTAATCAAAAATCGATATTCATAATACGCGCCCTAGCCGATAGGGAGTTACCAGACACTAGCGTCCATACCCCCACCACTCGGACCTCGAGTGCGTGGACCCTGCAGAACAGGGCCAATTACCAAAGACACTCGGTCTATTCTTTCGCTGGACGCTTACGAGGATACTTGGAGACAACGAGCGAGAGCACTATTGGAAGGACAAAGAATCCACATAAAAAGACGATCACACCTTAGAGAATAAGGATAACGTACTGCGGAAGCGGGAATCAAGGAAAACGTACCGCGGAAGCGGGAACCAAGGGTAACGAAACACTGATTCGAGAACGAATCGGTGAGAAACATTATTTCTTATTTAACTGTAAAGAAGGACAGAGGTGATCACCAGGTGAGAGGTCTTATTTCTATTTCTTTTCAACCGGATTCCTCGTCCGGATTAATCGTAACGAGAAGTGGATCACGTGCATAGTCCGTGGTTCATCGTCCTTTATTTGTATTTTTATATCAACCAGGGTTTTTATGCCGCAAGGCTTTTTCTCTGACAAGCCAATAAAGCATTGCACGTCTATTGGCTCAAACACGTATTTCTTTATTTTAATTCACCTTTTCACTCTCCTCATAATTAACTTAACCTAATCGCCGGAGGACTTCAAGTTGGAGGAGTTTTGGCAAATACAGTTAGTTAAACATCTAAGTTAACAAATGTCACCGTGTGTGAATGAACGTTAAATTGAAATAGAAGCAATAAGAAGAGAGTGGTGGATGGGATGATATATAATATAACAGAAGATGAAAGAAAAAAAAGAGAAATATTTGATAATAAAATACTTGCTCTCGGAAACTTGAACGAGAACGAAAAAGAGTGGAAAAAAAGTAAAGAAAAGTTTTTATCAAATAACTACTACTACTACCGCTACGAGTATTTACGCACGTATGTGTGTGCGTGTGTATGTGTGAGCCAAAATTTTCTTCTCTTTTTGGCTAATTTTTCTTTCAAATTGTTAAATAGTAAGAATAAAAAGTTTCATCGGGAGAAAAAAAGAATAATCGAATTATCGTATTGCCTTAAAATTCTTCGATATTAGTCCAATATTTACGAACTTTTAGATCATTTTTTTAAATCATTAACATCTAAACGTTTAACTTAATATCTTTTTGTTTTTATTCTTTTTTTTTTTAAATAACGAATCGAAACTGCGTTTTTAAAAATTGTGATTGGAAAAAGTTAATAAATAATTGATTTTGAAAATCACGTTTGAAAATTGTTAGCCCACCCGGTAGGTATGTATTATAAATTTCATATTATTATTCTACCTATTGTTCTTTGTTCTCTTCTTTTATTAAACCTTCCAATTCTAACAAACGTTTATACTTTTTCCCCTTTCTCCCGTTTCTCTAGCAATAGCAACTACAAAGATACAATAGAAATAAGATAGGAATGCGGTTTACTTTGGAATGCATACGATGCACCAATCATAAAATATGTAATATATATATATAGTACACATATATTGGAATAGTAAGCATAACCTTTTCCCAGTGGTTCGCGATTATTAAACAATAGTATCGATATCTAATGTAAAATAAGCTTCTCCCAATTGGTCGATATTTGAATCAATACTCTCCCTTCGATTATTTTCATTTTTTATTCTATCATTTCTATTATTTACGATTAGATATATATTTTACAGTTAATCCTGAAAAGACAAATTGGATTAGAGTTCAACCGAACGATTTGAGGTATGCGAGGAATTTCTAGATGCTAAGTGTAGGGGTATTTGAGGTTAACGGGGGGGGACGGGGGGATGGGGAATAAATCCATTCATCTTTCCTAGAAATCCTTCGAATAACGAACCTAATGCATTTCACTCTCTCTCTCTCTCTTTATATAAAATTCAATCGAATCTAAATTTATCCCAATTTAATGGGAAGTGGGGGAGGGGTGCGGTATTAAATTTCCGATTTAGCAAATATTTTTCCAAACAATTGAATCTTTTACGAAAAAAAAAAAAAAGAAAAAGTGTAAAACTCGTGCATAAAAACCGTGTAACAAAAGTGAAAGATTTGAAAGAAAGGACCCCAAACCACGTGGAGAAAGAAATTTCCCCATAGACAGACACACGCCCGTATGTAGAAAATAAATGACGGAAAGGTTACAATTTTGAGTTCGCTTTCACTCGCAGGAGAAGTTGTTACCAAGCAGCATTTAAAAGTTTTCCAAGTGTCAGTTCGAAAACTTTGTGATCACTCTGACGGTAGATTGCTTTTTCAATGCTTTTTGAACACCGACGTGCCGACAACATACATCGTTAGAGTGTAGTAGTAGTAGTAGTTATGAAAGTGGTAGAGGGTGGTATAGGGTGGTGGTGGTGTAGGGGGGTAGGAATATGGGGTTTGGAATAGGGGATGAGTAGCAAAGATGAACGATGGGAATGGGAGTATATCATCGCGAGGTTATTCCCGTGAAAACTGTGGTAGCTGAAGTGGGTAAAGTGGGGGAGGAATGAATGAGTGGGGGTGGCGTGGATACCGAACGGAATTCGTTCGGAAAAACCAATTAAATAACCTCTCGTCACCGGCAGCGATTTCATTTGAACTTGGGACTCCAAATTCGTCGTGGTTTTTCTATGTTTATCTCTGGTATATATATATGTAACCAATTGGTTTTCCTTTCTTTTAGAACGAAAAAGAGAGAGAAAGAGAAAATCCATCTCGTTATTTTATTACTCTCTTGTTTTTTTCATTTTAATTTTCTTTTTATTTGGGGGGGGGAGAGATTTTTTAAACGTAATAAATTATATTCAACGAATCCCTAATTTAACATATTACTCAAGAATAATTTTCAATATCGGTTTACTTTTTTACATTTTCTTTTATTTTTATTTTTTGTTTGTTTTTTATGTGATCAAGGGATAAAACGTTTTCGAGTGTCGCGACGTTGGAAATGTTTTGAATGATTTAATAGTCGAAAGTAAGTTTCGAAACGAAGATTGGGGAACGAACGAAGAGAAAAACCAACAAAACAACCTTTCAATTTTTAAATCGCCCAACAGTCCTAGGATGTAGATAGTTCGAGCTTTGATAAAAGTTAAATTAACATGTTCACGCAAACATGGATACACGTATATATACATGTATAAAGATAAATATAAATACACGGATATATATATATATATATATATATATATATATATAGGATACTTATACGTTTTATCAAGGTATGAACTCAAACTCGTATTTCAGTCCCGAAAATGTTGAAAATTTACTTCGTCCTAGTTTTAACGCAAGAGGTGAGATAACATTACGAGTCACTCGACTTATGTACAGAAAAAGAGAGTGAGAGAGAAGGAGAAACAGGAAGGGAAAGGGGAGGAAAAGGGAAAGGTAGAGAAGAAGTACTATGCCGGTTAGGTGTTCACTTTTCATGTTTTATGCGTACGTAAGCGTGTACGAGCGCCCTTGTGTGTGTGTGTATGAATGTATAGAAAGCGTGCTAAGTGAACAGTTTACATTTGTATTTACGTACTTTTACGTTAAGGGATATTACTCGCGGGAAACATGGTTTTTCCTATTTTACCCCCTACCCTTCCCTTCCTTCTGTCCCCTCTCTTCTCTATACATGTTTTAGTTCATACATAAATATATGCATACGATATCCAGGAGTGCATAGATGATTGCAATATACTGGGTGCTCCAGCTGATGGAACGCATGTAAATTAATTTCTTTGTTTTTTAATGATATGGAAAAATGTAAAAAGGGCATACTTTTCATGAGTAGAAGAAAAAAAGGTAAGATATATATATATACATATTATAGGTAAAAAATAATTTTTATCCTGTAAGGTCAATATTTTGTGGATTTTTTTTCAACGTCGCGCATAACCCTGTATGTATTTTTTTTCTATCTTGCAACGAGTGAAAAAATACATCTAAGTATATTTGGTAAACAGTTTGACTCGTTCATTTTGTTACACCCCGTATGTGAGAATATTTATTTTTCATTAAAACTCGAGACGGCTGGGAAATATGTTAATAAAGGAAACATGAGAAAAATTTTCACGTTCTTCCATTTTTATAATATAATATTATACTACTGATTTTGTAAATTATAAATGAATTTCATTCAAGAAATATAATGTTTGAATTATTTTTGAAATTATTCATAATGATTTAATAAGATTGATAATAATTGATAATGCTTTTGTAGAATGATAGAAATAGTTTTAAAATTGTATTATATCTAAGATTTAATAAGAGAGAGAAGATTTTATTAAATTTTAATAGAAATATTTAAATTAAACGTGTAAAGTAATGTTGTTTTTTTAAAATTGGTAAATATTATGTAAAATTGTAATAATCTAAAATTGTAATAATCTAAAAGGGGGGGACTTTATAATGAGATTATTTAAAATTAATTAAAAATTTGCCATTGTAAATTTTAATACAAATTATTCGAATTATGATCCAACATATCGTTATCATTTTTTTAATCTTAATAATTCAGAGAAAGGAAGATTACAAAATTAATTATATTTTTCTCTTCTTTAAATTCAACGAACTTTAACGATTATTACGATTTTACTTTTTTTTTGTTTATGTTTTCTTCGATCGAAGCAAGATAACGGGACTCGTTGGTTAAATCATAAAATTTTCCTTTGAAAATTCCTGAAAATTATTCGTTATCTTTCTATCTCAAATCTATCTATCTTTTCTCTATACCATGAGATGATGGTGATTTTATTTCGTGATACTATTACATCTAAAGCTAAGTGTATTCGCGCGGGTTATCAATTTTTCTTTATTTTCTCATTATTTTTACATTTTATTTTCCCACTCATTTTCTTCTTTTCAAACTGTACGATTTGCACCTTGCCATAGGTAGAAATATATATACTCAACTCTCTTCATTTCTTTTGCAGGTAGAAAAAAGAAAGTATGGAAAAGAAAGAAAACTGAAAGAAGATGAAAAAAATATTCACGTATCCCGTGTGCATATATTTCATACGTTGTTCTTCATATCCCTGAGAAAAACGAGAATGGACGTATATATATATCCTTCTCTCTCTCTCTCTTTTTTTATATTCCCTCTTTTTCCTTTAATATTATATCTTTCCTTGTCAGCATTTCGTTGTAACGTATTACGGCTATCATTGAAGAAAATTCTTTCTCTCTCTCTCTCTCTCTTTATTTCTTCTTTCCTTTCTTTCTTTCTTTCTCTTTCTTTTGCAAAGCGTTTCGTTTCCTTTGTAGCTTTCACGTGGAACTTGTTAAAATTTAAATAGACTGGCAGTCAAAATTCTAGATAAGTATAATGCAGATTGGATAACAGTGAACTATATTATCAATTATGCGAAAAATTCATTTTAATTTAATTAGTGTCGGTGCGAACGGATAGATTGTTAAATAAAGAATGGGTTAAGACTATAATACAATCTCGTTGAAATGAGATAATTATATATGTAATATAATTACATACTATGATGTAACATTATAAATCTAAGGTTTTTATTAATTCTTTATATTTTTGTTTTTTTTTTCTTTTTGTGTCATATTTAATTTTACTCATCTATTTGGTCTCTTACGTTACGTTACAAATTCTAGGATCGATAAGTATTGCATACATTTATCGAGATATTTTGATTATTAAAAGAGATTTATTTTTAACTAACACTACTTCTTTCTTTTCTACTTCTTTCTTTTATCATTTTAAAAAAGTATTTCATTTCGATAATTTTACGAACAGAATTTTCACTTCCAACGAATTCATAATGCAATACTTTTTAACACACTTACGTACTAAATTATTTAACCTATCGAAAATAATTTCTAATCGTGAAAATAGTAAAAAAGCATTATAGAAATCTGTTATTAAAATGGGAGATTAGAAATACAAAATTGAAATGGGAAAAGTAAGACCTGGGATAGTCATCGAAATAGTCGCACGAGTTTTTCTAGGAATAGACTAAAGCGTGAATACTCGAGTTTTCTATAGCAAAAAGAACGAAACAGAAAGAAAAAAGGAAAATGGAAAGAAAGAAAGAAAGAAAGAAAGATAGAGAGAAAGAGAAAGAGAAAGAGAATAACTGAGTTGCAGAAAGTTGGCCCGATAAAATGTAAAGCAATGGGTATGGGTGATACATGAAAATTGGATCCTTTTGGAAACAGCATGGAACGTACGATTCGCTTTTAGAAAATATAATAGAAAAATATTTTTTTTCTTTTTTTTATCGAACTATAAGAAAGTCGAATTGATACTTAACTGTTTGAACTGTTGGTTACGCACCAAAAAAAAAACAGAAAAGATAGAAACGAAAAATAATTAATAAAAAATACAAAGAAAAAAGCAGCATTTTGTGACAACATTTGTATGAATAATTAATTAATTGAATTAATTGTTTGTTTTTTTTTTTTTATAAACGTTCAATAAGAAATAACAATCAAACGAATGTGTAACTAAATATGCATTACATATATATATATCTTCGAATTATATTTAATTATAATTTATTCATTGAATTATATTATTTAATTCGTACGAAATTATATAAAAAATAATTATAAGAAAAAACTCTAAAAGATTTGTTCCTTTCTATTTCTTTTTTCTGTTAGAGGTCTCCTGTATATTACGTTGTCGTTCATTAAACGTTCGTTAATTATTATAATTATTAAACTTTTTGCATTGTTTGTTTGTTGCGTTGATTTGTTTACTCTGCGTATTTTACAGATTAAAAAACAAAATGTAAAGAAGAAAGACGAAAAGAAAAAATGACTCTAGAAAGTATTATAATATCGCGTATAATGCGTTCTACTATATATTATACTTTCTTCATTTTTTATTTTTACTTTGTATTTTTTTACTTTGAATGAGAATGGAAGTCTTAGGCTCGTAAAATAACTGGTTTACATGAAAGGATTAAGAAAGAGGTTGTGTTATCGGTCTACCTATAACGTGGGTTGCACTAAATTCGTTTTTACAAAACTTATTTTTGTTTTATTTTTGTGAAATAGTACGAACAGGTTTCTTCCAGATGGCAACGTTAACTCTAAATTCTTTGCACACACACATTTCTGTGTAATACGACTTTTAAATCGATATTTTATTTTCCTTTTTATTAAATATATTTCATTTTCAATTTAAAACAATCAAAGAGGATTTAATAACTGTTGAAAATTATTCATTCTCGTTATTTATTAATATTATATATATTTATTTTAATTATTTATTTTTGTTAATGGACTTGATCTATTTTTTTAAATCTTTCTATTACAGTTAAAAGAGAAAAATTTAATTATAATTTGTACACGACCCATTCAACAAAAAGAAATATTAATTTCTATGTAAATCGTAATAATTCGTTCTTTTAATTATATTATAACAAGAAGAAGAAAAAAGAAAAAAAGAAAATAATGTAAAGGAATAAATTTCTACGTTAAAATTCGCAACTGAAAAATACATACACACACGTATATACATATATATATGTAAGATTTATATTTATAATGGTAGTATTTATTTATTAATAAATAATAAGGTATAATGTTTTTAAAATAATAAGAAATAGAATAGTAAGTATCTATAATCTAAACTAATAATCTAATGCCACGATATACTAGGTGTAACCCTTTACGTCCGAAGACAACAGTCTTAATTAGCAAGGAACACCCGAACCCGACTCGTCATCGCCTATCGTCGTCTTTTGTCCCTTTGCCGTCTCCCGTTGTCTTCCGTTTTTTCGGTTACACTTTACACTTGTCGTCTCAACTAAAAAACTATTACAGAACGCGCCCACCAGTCCCTTCCGTCGCCTACTTATACTCTACATCCCCTCCATTAGTCTACTCAACTCGGGCCATCTCCTTCGAATCTCTGTGAATTTGGTGGAAACTTGATATAAGGGTAAATAGACGACGCTGAATCGAATGGTGCTAATTTTTTTGAGGTGGAAAGTGCCGTTTTTGAGAAAAAGGGTAAAAAAGGGTCAAAAATAACTTTATCTTAGAATCTAGGCATTTAATCGAAAAAAGTTTCAAACAAAAGTTGTAGAGAATTGAAAAATACTAAAAAAATGTTCTATGAGTTATCTTCGTATTTTCAAAAATAAGCGCATAGAATTGGATTGAAGATGGGAAAAAAATTGTAAGAGTGGGAGAAAGCAAGCTTATCCCTCCGTCGCGTTTTACACGCGAGCGAGCTAGTGTGCGTGCGAGCGTCCGTGTGCACTAATACACAAACGAAGGATCTTCGGCAATCTTCGGGACTCTCGGTCTTGAATGCAAGTGAGAGTGAGAGAAGAAACCGATATTTCCCTTTTCTATTTGTTTAGGCGATAACGAGTATTATCGTCCTTGGGAGCGTTCTAATATTTCTCTTTTTATATATTTTCTTTCGGTAGCAAGAATTTTACGTCTTGGCCATCGAGCGTCGTGCGTTTTGTATACGAGTGCGAGTGAGAAAGAAAACCGATATTTCTCTCTTTCTATTTTTTCTTTCGGTAGCGAGAATTTTTCGTTTTGGCCATCGTGCGTCGAGCGTTCTATATATCTATATATATCGGCGTATAAGCGCGGCACTTTTAAATCGTATCTTGATGCTTATGGCACGCCGTTTCTTTATTTATTGTCAAAAATAATGAACCTTGAGTAAAAAAAAAATAATTCATTTTAACAGAAACTATTATTATTTAGTTGAGAGTAAAAATAATGAATTAATTTTGTGTCTCGCCATAAAATTAATTAGAATAAATAATTGATATAAATTCTTTGCCTCACAAAAATTTATTTCTATATCAAATTGAATACGTATTCTCTTTAAGACGAAATTTAAAATTTAAATATTTTTCCTATTAAATTATGTATTTTATAAAATTTTAAATTACTGACTTTTTGTCTCGTAAAAATTTATTAGTGTATCAAATTAAATACATATTTGAAAAAGAAGAATTTTATATCCACACATAAAATTAATTCAAGATATATATGAAAGGATATTCTAAAAACGTGGAATTTATTTTTTGTCTATACATAATTTTAATTCATTTTTATTATGTTATAAGAAAACAGTAATGCATTCCGATTCATCTTCGAAGTCTTAAGAATTGTACGAAAAATATTGAGCAATTATCCAATTGGTGCGTTAGCGTAAGTAGTAACGTCTTCGCTTCTCGCGCTGGTTTATTAACGTTCGATTCTTCGCGGGGGAATTATTTTTTTTATAAGTTTTTCTATCCTTAACAAGGAGACGATCAGTGAGTCTCACCTCAGATTTTTTTCAAATTTTGCACTAACGATATAAATTTTATTAAGAAATCAACATTATTACGCGAGTAATAAAATTACCAATTATAAATAAAATAATATCCAATAAATAACAAAAATTAATTTTTAACGTGCCGAAACGATACATTTTTTAGGATGATATTTACAGGATGAATTTGTAATTTAAGTAATAAACTTCGTTTATTTGTGCAGGATGTAAAAAAATTTATTGCTTTGAACTTTTTTGTAATAATTTTAATTTTTTTCTATATATAATTAGAAATTAGGAAATGTAAAAATAATTTATATAACCTAAGATAAAAAACTTATAAAAAAAATAATTCCCCCACGAAGAATCGAACGTTAATAAACCAGCGCGAGAAGCGAAGACGTTACTACTTACGCTAACGCACCAATTGGATAATTGCTCAATTTTTCGTACAATTCTTAAGACTTCGAAGATGAATCGGAATGCATTACTGTTTTCTTATAACATAATAAAAATGAATTAAAATTATGTATAGACAAAAAATAAATTCCACGTTTTTAGAATATCCTTTCATATATATCTTGAATTAATTTTATGTGTGGATATAAAATTCTTCTTTTTCAAATATGTATTTAATTTGATACACTAATAAATTTTTACGAGACAAAAAGTCAGTAATTTAAAATTTTATAAAATACATAATTTAATAGGAAAATATTTAAATTTTAAATTTCGTCTTAAAGAGAATACGTATTCAATGATATAGAAATAAATTTTTGTGAGGCAAAGAATTATATCAATTATTATTCTAATTAATTTTATGGCGAGACACAAAATTAATTCATTATTTTACTCTCAACTAAATAATAATAGTTTCTGTTAAAATGAATTATTTTTTTTTTACTCAAGGTTCATTATTTTTGACAATAAATAAAGAAACGGCGTGCCATAAGCATCAAGATACGATTTAAAAGTGCCGCGCTTATACGCCGATATAGATATATAGAACGCTCGACGCACGATGGCCAAAACGAAAAATTCTCGCTACCGAAAGAAAAAATAGAAAGAGAGAAATATCGGTTTTCTTTCTCACTCGCACTCGTATACAAAACGCACGACGCTCGATGGCCAAGACGTAAAATTCTTGCTACCGAAAGAAAATATATAAAAAGAGAAATATTAGAACGCTCCCAAGGACGATAATACTCGTTATCGCCTAAACAAATAGAAAAGGGAAATATCGGTTTCTTCTCTCACTCTCACTTGCATTCAAGACCGAGAGTCCCGAAGATTGCCGAAGATCCTTCGTTTGTGTATTAGTGCACACGGACGCTCGCACGCACACTAGCTCGCTCGCGTGTAAAACGCGACGGAGGGATAAGCTTGCTTTCTCCCACTCTTACAATTTTTTTCCCATCTTCAATCCAATTCTATGCGCTTATTTTTGAAAATACGAAGATAACTCATAGAACATTTTTTTAGTATTTTTCAATTCTCTACAACTTTTGTTTGAAACTTTTTTCGATTAAATGCCTAGATTCTAAGATAAAGTTATTTTTGACCCTTTTTTACCCTTTTTCTCAAAAACGGCACTTTCCACCTCAAAAAAATTAGCACCATTCGATTCAGCGTCGTCTATTTACCCTTATATCAAGTTTCCACCAAATTCACAGAGATTCGAAGGAGATGGCCCGAGTTGAGTAGACTACATCGTCTCCTGTTGTTTCTCGTCATTCTTTCTGGAAACCTCCCGATAATTCCCGATCACGAATAAAGGCTTTTCCTGCATTCCAACATCGAGAACGTTCGGGAGATTTCGATGTAGCCACACAAAGGCGACAAGTCCGGACGGTGTAACCCTAAACCTAAACAAATATCCTTATCTAACGGAACGGTCCCTTTCTCTATCCTCGACCGATGCATTCTTTCGTTTCTTTCAATCATTCACACTCATACCATTATACATATTCATATTTATATTTCTCAAATAATTCCAAACCCCACATATATACACTAATTTGAAAAAATAAAATCGAAAGATCGTGAACTTTTCATCGTAAAAATATCGAAATAATTTTACTACGAACGCATCGAAGGATTGAGATAAAAATTAAAAATAAAAAAAAAAATAAAAGATTATAGGAATATTTAACGTGTACTTCGTTCATCTATGTGCCGTCCTTCGAAGAAATTTTTTTTTCTTCTTCTTCATCTGCTTTTGCTTCTTTCACTACTATTTCTTCTTCTTCTTCTACTTTTTATAGGAAAATATGTAAAAGATTCAGCTCCCTTCCCACCCTTACTTTAAGTTTAAAAAGTCCTCGTCTAGATGTAAAATCGAAGACCAAACGCACCACCAATCAGCTTTTTCGTCCTCCTTGACGTCGTTATCGTTCTTTCAAGAAAAATGCCGAAGAAGTACACAACTCTTTTACCACAGCGCGATCGTTAAAACTTTTTCGTATCGACGTGAAAGATGTAAAGTGAATTTAACAAAAATTCCTCTATGTCACCTTCTTATTGTATATACACTTGTTGCACTTCTTTTTTGTTAAAGGAAGGGGGGGGGGAGATGCAGGGAAGATAGGAGGACGAAGAATAGAAAAAATAAATAAATAAATAAATATTTTTAGTATTCAAAGTGTCAACGTTTTTGGGATTAGAATTTTCTATGAAAAGATATTCTCCAGGATATTTTTCATCCCAAATATTTTGCACATTCAAATTTATTTATTTCTTATTTCGTTACGGTCCTGGAAATGGAATTGTTATTTATATTTTTTCAAATATTCTTGTATCAGAGCTTTTTAAGTTGTATATATCTGTACAATCTGAATTTTTATGTAGAAATGAATTTTTTTTGTTCTATTACACACACACGATTGTAATTTTATAATTACGCATAAATACATTAATTTTATTGTCAAATGTTTAGATTAAAATTAATGTATAATTTAAAAATATTTGTTTTCAATTAGAAATTTTTTAATCGTGTGAAGAAAATGATGTGTGATTTATATTAAATATATAATATTTCAGTCAATCTTAATTTCGTTTAATTCTCATTGGAATAGAAAAATTGAAAGAGGTGGATAATCGAAGGTCATTTCTTAATTGGAAAAGTGATAGGTTCGGTGAGTGTTTTTGTTATATCGCGAAACACTTGGCAGTCGATAACTTTTTCTATAGTGATTTCGTTAATTAATTCTTTCTCTTTTTCTCCTTTCCGTAATATTTCTTGACATAGCTTTTGCCGATGACATAGTCGTCCTTGTCCTCGTCGTTAGGATTTGCCATTTTCCTTGCTCGATAGAATTTTATAAAGCCGTTTTATGCATGGAGTGTTCTTAAGACGTTTAACGTGACTGAGTCTTTATTGATTTTTATCTAACATTTCTATTATATTTTCTTTCTCTCTTTCTTTCTTTTTCTTTTTCCTTTTTTTCAATACAAGTCGAGCTCCATCAAGCCAATTCTTGAGAAATGCCTGAGGATATTTCGGTTAAGTAAATAATTCTTTAATAATTATATTCGGAGAGATGCATAGATTTTTTATATACACGGAGATAAATAAATAAATAAATATTATATAAAATTTCATTGTAACTAAATTGAAATTTATTTGATTGTATATTTCACACCTATTCAATACTTTTTGAAGTTTTTTCGTGGTAAGATATTATTAAGTAGTCAGACGTTTATATATGATCAGACGTTTTTAAGTAGTAAGAGTCAGACGATTGTATATGATCGGACGTTTTTAAGTAGTAAGAGTTAGACGCTATATTAAGAATCGAAAAACATTAATAGAAATAAAAGAAAAAAAATTATAATAAATAAAAAAATATCAAATTATATATAGATAGACAATTAAAAAATAATTACAATAATGAACGATAAATTTAATAGGAATAAAAAATAAAACAAGATAAAAGAGAAGAGTATGCAATCGAATGACGTAGGGTATATGCACGATATATCTGTAAATGTTCAAGAAAAAATTTGGTGACATGTCCATACGAGTAAATATAAAAAAGAAACATAAAAGTACAATCAGGTTGCTCGTTTGTCCATTTGTTCTCGCGTAAGCTCTTCTTTCGTTATGCTACTATATCGAGTGGAAGAATTCTATGAAACGGATACGCGTATAACAAACGTCCGCGTTTCTAGCTAGTTCATGTTCTCTCGCCACCAATCTTTTTCGAAAGTACAGGAGATAGAAAAAGAGAGAGAGAGAGAGAGAGAGAGAGTTCCAAGCTCTCAAGAGTTAAATTCGTCCGAGCGTATGAACGAAATTGTGCACGGATCTACACACACACACACACACACACACATACACAGATAATTTATTTTTCTCCAAGATTGTTCGTTTCCAAATAACCGGATGACAAATTATTTCGACAAATTTTTACGAGCAACTAACGCGTTCAAATTAAAATTATATATTTTGACGATATATATATATGTATGTATGTAAAAAAAAATTATCAAAAAGTTACTAATGAGAATACGAATCGAAAGTTTTTTTTTTGCCGATCGTGCGAATCAAAAATCGTTGTGGGGATCAATTTCTTTTTTTCATATTTAAATTAATATATTCTCTTTGGGGAGATAATTTTTAAAATAATATATTTCGCGCGTTTTTTTTCTTTTTTTTAATTATTATCCATAAGATTAACGACTTAAGTTGTTAAATTGTGAGAATAATTACTGGCGTAAGACTTTTGGAATAAGAGTAATAGATTTAAAAAAAAAAATCACTTAACAACTTTTTAATTCAACTTTGAAAACTTTTGATATAACTTTTTCGTTGTTATTCATTTATTTGATCGATGAATAATTTTTCTAATTATACATTCTTTTCTTCTTCTTCTCCTTCTTTTTCTTTTCTTTTAAATATTTCTCATTGTTTTAAATTATTATAATATTATACTTTGGAAATATCGTGACTCGAAAAAGATCGAATCGTTAACTTTATCACACATTTTTCGAATAACTTTCGAAACCAAGATCGAAACTTACGGAAACGTTAAAGAAGATAATAAAAGAAAATATATTATATTTTTAAGAAAAACAAAAAAGAAAATAAAAAATAAAATGAAGAACAAACTTCATCTTATACTCATCGATATAATAACAATCCTAACATATTTTGCCAAGAGAAAGGGTAACGTGCTCTACGAAGGGTTAAATTAAATTCCTAAATCCGTGAGAAACTTTCTCAATTCTACAAGCTGTTGTTGTCTTCATTGTTACTATGAGATTTCTATAAATGGGGTAGAAAAGTCAGAGATCTTTTAAATCAGTGGTTAAAACGCAAATAGTAAGAACAAATCGAGAAAGGATAATTATTTGGAAAAAAGCAAAAAAAAAAAGAAACCTAAAATTAACGAAAATATCATATATAGTCAAAATTACATTCAATTATCTATCCCATTGATTTGAAATTATTTCTTGATTTTAATTTAACGATTTGATTTGAATTAATTCCACGGATTGATGAATATCGTTCTACCTCATCGAATTAAATAAGACGAAAAACAATAAATCACGAAAGAAAAATAATCTTATTTAATAATCCTAAACGAATATATTCTCTTTTAAAGTAAATGAAAAACTTATTACGCAATGTAATACGAGTAATAAAGGTAAAGTATCCCAAAAATTGGTAGAATATTTCATGTCTTGCAAAAAGTCTTACTACTCCCCACCCCCAAATAGGAAGAAATAGAGCATCAAAGAAAAAAGGGGGTTAGTGGGTGGGTGGGTGGTTGGTTGGTGGTAGCTAGTAAAGTTGGTAGAAATGGTCTTTTGCTTGTAGGTACTCAGAAAGGATGGAAGAAACGAAACCACTGCCCATCTTTCTCCTCCGCCCCCCCGTCCCACGTCTCTTTTTCTTTCCATCCCTTTTGTTATTCTCGGAAGGTAAGCTTTCGAGATGTTCCGTTTGAAACGTCCAGACTTTGAGTAGAGTTTGAAGGTAGAATATATAGCAAACGTTAACTCTAGAAGAAGAACTCGTCATTTCTACCGAAGGAAGAACCAAAAAGAGAAAATTCTTACTTTTTCGATCTTTGCCAATAGGCGAAGTAAAAGATGAAAAGCGTTACCAACCCCACGAGTCACGAAAAAAGAGACGGGGGAGGAGGGGGAAGGGAAAAGAAATATAAAAATGAAAGAAAGAAAGATAACCAAAGAAACTAAGAAAATCAAAATAATCAAGAAAAACAAATAAGAAGTTAAAGTAATGAAAAATATTCGACTTGATAAAGGATAAAGTCTGTTTTACTAAAAAAATGAAAAAAAGAAAAAAAAGAAGAAGAAAGTCCGAAAGAAAAAAAAAGAAAGAAAGAAAGGAAGAAAGAAAGCTAACTCAAAGCTTCGAATAGGACGATGAAGACAGTAAAAGGGATTGTCCAAGTAGATGATGAGAGAGAGAGAGAGAGAGAGAGAGGAATGGGTGGTAAGATAAGTCAAAGTAAGGTAAGGTAAGGTAAGGTAAGGTAAGGTAAAGTAAGGTAGTGTAGGGTGGTTGGTAAGGTAGGTTCCATCAAAGAAACGAAAAACTTTGATTCAAAATCTTGTTAAACTTTGTACTTTCGATCCGTGTCTTCCTACTTTTTCCCTCCTCGTTTGCGCATCTTTACCCGAGCTTTAGACGGTGCCAAGGAGTTTGAAGAAAATAATGCAACGAAGATGGAAGTAGACGGATAAATAGATAGATAGATACATAGATATATTATAAATATATAGATAGATAAATAAATAGAAAGAAAGAGAGAGAGGGAGAGAGGGAGAGAGAGAGAGAGAGAGAGAGAGAGAGAAGTTATTTATCTTAGCGAGTGAGAACGTATCTCAAGGGAATAAGGGATGTAGGTAAGTACTTACATATGCATACGAACAACAAATACGTCTAACGTTTGGGGGATACGGTCTCAAGTATAAGTATATGAGGTATAAGGAAGGGTATGGTGGTGGGGAGGGGACTAGGGATTTGGGGGATGAAATGGTAAGAGGGGTTTGCGTCAGGATGTTGTTCGTTTCAAAGTGAAAATAGAAAAGGAACAAAGATGGAGTACGAAATGTGCAACGAATGTGTACCTAGTACCCACACATACACATACACACACACACACACACACACACACATATGTATAAGCGATTCTCACTGTAGAAGAGAAAGTTTAAAAGACATATTGAAGATGAAAAGAAAGTAAAAAGAAAAAAAGAAGAAGAAATTGGGAGAAATATTGTCGAATACGTGAGAGAAATAAAGAAGAAGAAGAAGAGAGAGAGAGAGAGAGAAAGGAGAAGACGGTATTTTTTTGTGCTACGAATATCGCATTTTGAAAAATGAACTTTTCAGAGATATCTCTGCTCTGTGTGCATGCGTGTATTCTCTTTGAACTGTTTTAACAATAAATAACAAAAACGAAAAAAGAAAAAGGGAAATACACGTACTCGTGAATTTACTAACGTTTCCATTTAGAAACGGTACTGGATAAACGAGAGAAAGAAAAAGAGAGAGAGAGAGAGAGAGAGAAGAGTGGGTTTTATGGAAGAAGAAAAGTTCGATGTTAAAATGTATGTGTTCTTTAGCGAAATATTTCATCGTTATCCTTGAAATTGATAGATATATGATAGGAAAAAAAAGGGAAAGGGGGAGGGGAGAGGAAGGCAAGAAGCCTTGGTAATTCCAGTAAATCGTTTGGTCTGTGTTACGTGATGGTATAGGAAATAAAAGGGATAGAAGAGAGAGAGAGAGAGAGAGAAGGAAAAAAAAGGACAAAATAGGAACAAGTTGGAATGAAAAAGAGGAGGAAGATGGGAAGAGAGAAAGAGAGAGAGAGAGACAGATAGAAAGATAGTAAGAAAAAGGGGTTATAAAGGGGTTGGAAGGATCACGTTGGTCGATAATTGTGGAGTGTAGTCAAGTATACATACATATATATATCTATACATGTGTGTGTATGCGTGTGTGTGCGTGCGCGTTATATTTGTCGTAATCTTACCACTCCGTCGCCAAGATTGTGAACAACGCAGGGTAGCAAAGCTGTGGAACCGGATTGCGCAGAAATCGTCGTTGAGTTCTCGGTAGCAAAGGTCATAGGTAGGGTTGGATGTAGCTCAACGTCCAATGGTCTAAGCATCGTCGTGGTAGTCGTAGTACTCGTTGGATTCCTCGTTCTCGTTGGATTCGTCGTAGTTGTCGTTGTCGTTGTCCTCGTCGTCGTCGTGGTCGTCGTCGTAGTCGTTGCCGTAGTCGTCGTAGTTGGACTCGTCGACGAATCCAAAGTGTTCACGTTGCCAGAGACTATCTCGGCAGTAACCGTGCTCGTGTGGTACTCTGAAAAATAGCCGTTAAATCAAAGCGATCGTTAGCTCGGTCACCTCCAAGGAAAGTCAGACGGTTCCAACGGTTTCTCTCAGAGAAAGAGAAAAAAGAAATAGAGAGAGGGGGGGAGAGTGAGGGGATGAGAGGGTGAGGGTGAGCTTGGTAAAAGCTCTACTACCATAGTACACTATATATATGTATGTAGACGAATTCTTTCTTTCAATCTTTTTTCTTTCTACGTTTTCTTAATACTTCTTTTTTTTTCTCTTTTTTACCTTTCTCTCGTTCAAGACTTTTTCCTTGTATATATAATTTCCCCTACCCCCTACCCTCCACACGTTCCTCTTACTTGGGGTGAGAACGGAAGGAAGAGATGGACAGTTAGTTTTTTCCGTTTATTTCTTTTTTTGTTCTGTTTCGTTTTTATTATTAAAAACAAACGAAACTTTAGCTGTTAACGAGATTTTAATTTAAAAAAAATATTAATATTAAATATGCAAAATGTAGTTTTATATATATATGCGAAAATTCTTTTTTCGTTAAATTTTAATATTAGATAAATGGTAGCTCTTCCCTCACCTCTTTACTTCCCCTCCTACAACCTTTTTTTCTCGAAAAAGTCACTGTACGAAAGTTTTACCATCACTCTTATATTTTCCGTTGTCGTTGAAAGACTGTTTAGTAAAAGAAAACATATTCACCGTTCCGTATAATGCGATATACTAATGAAAACAATTCGGAAACACGTGCTAATGAAAACATTCATCTTCTCTCTCTCTTTCTCTTTTTTTTACGATGTAAAGTATACAATCGAGTTAAAATAAAATATATTCAAAATATCTATATATATAATACATTTATAAATTATAACGCTATAAATTTCTAAACGTAATCAATCTTTAATTATATAAAAATTATTATTATAATTAATATTATTATTATATCTACATATCTCAATCAAAAAACAAATAAATTCTTCCCCCAACTTAATTTCTTCAATTTTTTACCATTCATACGAAATCGTATATTTTGGAACGTAATTAATTAATTATTAAAAAACAAACGGCCAAGAAACACCCATAATTAAAAAAAGAACACATCCAACAACCGACATACCCATCGATAATTTCTATCATACCAATAATTGGAGAAACCGTCCACGTGCTATCTTTTTTTACTTATATAACAATTTACCAAATGTCTACAGACAAATTGTAAAGATGTATGGAGTTAAAAAAAAACAAAAATCATATCAATAAAGAATATTACAAATTTCTACCTATAACCAATCTAATTCCATTAATATAATACATATACATACATAATACCTTCATATACGTACACGCATTAAATGCATACATATATAAAACAAATAACATTATACTTTCTTCGTAATCTAAATTTCCTAATTTTTCAACATTCCCTGTATTCCTCTCAATTCTCATTTATGTATAATCCTCAACTAATAATACGTCATATTTCTATGACTACTATTGTTCCTTCCGTTTCTCTGTATTTTCATCATATAATAGAGTACAATATAACCATAATATACATACGTGTAATACGTATAATACGTAGATACATATATATATCTCTCTCTCTCTGTCTCTATCTTTCTACCTGCCCCCTATTCACCATTCCTCCTCACCCTCCCTACTCTTCTCATATATGGTTACGTTATACTAGATATTCGCGTGTTTTACGCAAACCGCAGTACGGCCTTTAAATGGGATTTCTCGCGGACGCCCGTTTCAATATTTTCTATCTTGTGTATCTGCATTAGCAACCGGCATTCTACTAAATACATTTCCCCTTTCCTCTTTCCTCTTTCGAACTCTTTCCCACCGTTCACCATTCTCCTATTCCACCCCTTTTCTTTCTCTCCATACTCTTTTCTACTTCTATCCCTTTCATTCAACCACTTCATCGGCCCTTCACGTTTTTCATTCTCACTCTCTCTCTCTGTCTCTCTCCCTTTCGTTCTCTTCTATTTTCATATCTTTCTCTCTTCCTCCCCGACCTACCCCACGCCATTGTTTATTCATATGTTGTTCAATACTTATCTTCAATGCAACACGAATATTTTCTCGTCGGTTGGAAATATAATTTATTCGTGGAATACGAAAATAGATGTTTCCTTATGTATGTAAAACATAATTAAGTTGTTTTTTCCAACGTTTGAAAATGATTGCTGGTAAGGATTGCGAGTATTGTGAGAGAGAGAGAGAGAATATTTTGTTAGTTAAATATTAATATTTATTTTTGGATGATATTATATTGTGTATTAAATGTATAATATGAATTTTTATTTCTAATTTTATCTAGATACTTTTTTTTTCTTCTTCGTTCCCTTTTCTCTCTTGTTCATTTCTTGCAGGTTCAATGGAACGGGAATATTTTCTTATTGTAAGAGTTAACAAGAAAAAAAGACAAAAGGTGGTGGTTTCATTACGAAATTACGTTTTTCACCGCTGGGTAAAATTCTAACGAACGAATTTTAATGTTATTAATAATAAATGTTCGCAACTAGATTACTTCAGTCGGATGGTAGTATTACTATTATTATTATTACTATTATTATTATACTTTAAAGAGTTTTTCGTGTAAAAAAATTAATTAATAATAATCGTGAATGTATTAAATTAAAAAAATGTACATTAAATTTGGTATAAGATAATATTTATGAATATATTCTATACATTTAATATCTCTTTGTTCATACATATGATGAATTTTTTTTTAAATGAAAATAATTCATTAGGTTTGGTTAATTAATTTGACAAAAAGAAAAAAAAAGAAATTATTATTTTAACGTCGTTATTTCATCAACGAATTTCATTTGGAATGTTGACGAACAATTGTAGACAATTTCATTCGAGAAATTCATATTTTTTATTCAATTTTAGAAGAGAGCAAGGGATATGATAAAACGATCGAGTGAAACAGAATTAAAAGGGACGATAATAATATCATGACGATCGCATAAACACACGCTTAGGTTGAATATTAAAATATATATGTGTATATACATATATAATATTTTCTCATCAAATATAAACTCACGAAACAAATAATAAATTCTATAGAAATTTTGTTGTTCAATACAAAAAATCATGAATCTTTAATTAAATAAATATTATAGATATAGGAAATGGATATAATTGTTGCTATATGAAAATTTATAAATAAAAAATAAAAACATATTTCATTCGCGATCGTCGTGATTAAAATAAACCGTCATTAAATAAACACTTCATACCCCGATCAATTCATATTTCTCATATCATACAATATTCATTCGTTATTTAAATATATTTAAATCAAATATATATTATAATATTAATCATAATGATCACAGAAGTATTTACTTTATAAATATTTACATATTATAAATATATAAAATAAAATAAATAAATCAATCCTACGCTACTCGATTTTGTTTTGTTATTTAATATAAAAAAAAACGTAAATCTTTAATTAAATAAACATTAAATTAAATATACAAAGATAAATATCATTTATTCATTCGTTTGTAATTGTTACCATAATAAAAGTTAAAAAATAAAATTATATTTCAATTTTGGATCGTCACGATTAAAATAAAACGTCATTAAATAAACAATTCATATCCCAACTAATTCTTCTTTCACATATCGTTATTTAAATATATATATATGTCAATTTACAATGAGTTCATCGATAGATGATACGAGTACGAAAGTAATATTAAATATTCTGGATATTAATAAGCATAAAAGGTGAGATACACAGAATCTGTTACCTTCGTAATGTTTTAGAGTAATCCTTTTGGAAATAAAAATATATTCGATATTAATCAATTAAGCAAAATGTGATACTTAATTAAATGCAAAAAAAAAAGAAGAGACATATTTCATTCAAATGTTGGGAAAAATAGTTGGACTAGAGAGTAAAATATTTTCTATCATTGATGATGACGCACAAAAACATATATATAAAAACCGAATATAATTTTGTAATTGTTCATAGAAATGAAACATATCTTTTTTATCTTTTTTTCCTTATTTCGTTAAATACGATTATATGCAGAAATTATTTAATGAAAACTCGTGGTTAAATTTAATGAGCTGTAACGCAATATCGTTTGAAACACTCGATCGTAATACCATTCCAGGTTAAAACTTTCTACGAAAATTTCAAGTTTAAGAGGTCGTATCTATCCTATTGACTTATAAAATTTCTAACACTGATCACGCAAATCATTGATCTAACTTTTGCGTACTGGACACATACGACGAAACACTATTTTAATAAAACAGAGAAAGAGAGAGAGATAAAGATAAAAATAAAGATATCTTTCTACTTCGATCATTTGAAAAGTTTCTTTTGTTGAAAAACTTTGATATTTATTCGCTAACATAATGCCGAGAGTTTAATCGCAAAAAGGTTCACTTTATGACGAAGTAAGATCGATCTATCTAAAGTTAAATCGACAGGTTTTATCGTGCACCATACCATTTACGATCTTTTCCCATTCCTTAAATAATATCTTTGCGTATTCATATACTAAAGCAAAAGAGAAGAGAATGATGGAGACATTTTCAAAAAAAAGAAAAGATGAAAATAATTTCTTTTCGGTCTTAATACGAAAGATAAAAATCTATTGAAATAATAATAATAATAATAATAATAATAATAATAATAATAATAATAATAATAATAAATAAATAAATAACTAATTAACGAGTTAACGGGTACCGAGTTTAAGAATTAATTAATCGGATGAAATTAATCGTTTGTTTCAAAGTATCCTTTCGTAAAATATAATCGACTTATATTCGATGTCGAGAATCAAATATTGAGAATGGTGATGAAATGAAAAATAAGGAATAAATGAGATGATATAAAAGCAGGAAGGAAGAAAGAAAGAAGACGAAGAAAAAGAAACAACGACAATAAGAAATAATTAAAATAATAATAATAAGAAGAAGAAGAAGAAGGAAAAGAAGAAAAGAGAGAAAGAGAGAGAGAGAAACACGTCTAACGTTAATCGAGCCAATTCGCTGGAAAATGAGAGTATACTTCTTGCGATTCCGGTTTGCCAGGATGTAAAAAATGCTGGCGTTTATGAGAGAGAGAGAGAGAGAGAAAAAAAGTGTGTGTGTGTGTGAAAAAGAGAGAGAAAGGGATAGTATAACGTTCTCTTTTTTCGTAATCCCAGGAGCAACCACGCGGAATAAAATGGCTCCTCCGGAGTATCTCGCGTGGTTAGGTAAGTAGGTAGGTTGCTAGCTATCTAGCTATCTATCCTATCTACCTTCCTAGGTTGCAAGCTTGCTAGCTTGATATATACATATATATATACATACATACATACATATATATATGTATATATAAAATGCAATGCAATGCAATGCGGAAACTGAGACACTCAAGTGAGTGCGATTAATTCGATGATCGTAACAGCATCCCGTATTTTGTCATATTTAACTCACGCAGTGAGAAATTTAACATAACACATCAAGAACATAATCTTTATATTATATTCGTCATATTAATTAGATGCATACATTTTTCTTCATCTCTCTCTCTCTCTCTCTCTCTCTGTTTCTTTTTCTATTTTTTTACTTCTTGTTCTTTTCTTTCTTCATTTATCTCTCGATCGAGTGATTCTTCTTTTACCGAATGACAATTTAACCCGAAAGAATTTAAATTAACCGATTCTCTATCCTCTTTCTCTATTTTTCAGTAAAACGAAGTATTTCTCTCTCTCTTTCTCTCTCTTTCTCTCTTTGTTATTGAACGATTAAGCAGGAAGAATCGTACCCTTGGGTACGATTCGTTTGGAATAATTTCAATTTCGTTTTGTAACGTGCACACGATCTATCTTGATCTAATTACGATTTTCTAGAATTTTTTCCTCTCATTTTCTTTGTATTTATTTATTATTATTATTATTTTTTCTTTTCTATACTTCACGGATTCAAAGAATTTTCGATATTAAATAGGAATTTTAGTTTTAATTTTGTCTATGTACACATACACATACACATTTTGCGTAATTTTTAATTCATAGAGGATAGTTCGACAAATAAAAATCTTTTATTGTGAAACATTTGAAGATATGATTTATCTTATTTTTCTTAAAACTTCTCGATCATTATTCTCGATATTATTAAAATAAAAAAAAAAAGGAACGAAATATTTAAATGAATAATTAAAACTTTGTAATTTATGCACACGCACACTTAAAAGCGTATAAACAATTTTTGCATTTTAATAGTCGTAAATCACGTTGAAATAAATTATATTAAAAATTTTCAAATATCTAACAAAATCGCAGATTAAAAAACCAACTGACTTTCTGGAAAAGTCTTTACCATTGAAATTTTTCCTTATCTGTTACAATCCCGTTTCGCATCCATCATAATTTTTATCAAGAGAGAGAGAGAGAGAGCGAGAGAGAGAAAGAAAAGAAAAAAAGGAAAAAAAAGAAAGAAATAAAAACTGGAAATGAGATGTCGAATACGATTCGAGTTAGTAACGATCGTAAAGAGTTGAAAAAGACCATTGGACATTCGTTTTACTTGAATTCGATCGATCATTCTTTCGTTCTTTCATTCAATTCGAAAACGAAAAAATAAGGAAAGAAAATAAAAGAAAAGAAAAGGAAAAATAAAACAAACACCTTTATACGGTGAAACGAAAGAAATCCGTTTTAACTTTTGAACATTTTGTTTGATCAAAAACTCAACTCCTGTTCTTTCTTTTTTTCTTTCTTTCTTTCTTTTAATATCAAAGTAGAATAGAAAAAATAATATTCGAGTTCTTTTTTTTACCGTGAAGTCGAATAATTTTCATGAATATGAATATATATATATGTATAAAAAAGGAAGAAAAAAATAAAAGAAATGAGAGAACGTGATTTATTTCGCTTCTCGCATTAGTTGGACTACGAAACCTGTATAAATCTTTTCTGTTGTAAGTAAAAGAGTAGACAGAAAGAGATTGAGAGAGTTAGAGAGAGAGAGAGAGAATAGTGAAGAAAAAGAGAACAAACAGCTTTAACTCGTTGATTCATTATCGTCTTGTTGAAGTGGATACGTACACACATATATATATAAAATGCTCAAAAAATTAATTAAAACTCAACTGAATAATAAGAAAATTGTTTAATTTTTCTAAGTATTCGAAGTAATTACATAACGCACGATTTACATATATTTTTTATTTTAAAACTATAATTAAAAATTCCTAGTCTTCGATTGAAATAAATATCAAATATTAGAATTTTTATTCTGTTTTTTTGTTTGTTTGTTTTTAATTTAAACCAAATCTTCGGTTTATCTTTTATTTTATGGAAAAAGCAACTTCTTTCAAGATAACACCGTATATGGATAAAATGAATACATCATACAATAACACGATTGTATATAATGTGTTTATAATAAATGTAAAATGAAAAAAAAACAAAAGAAAGAAAATAATTTTACTCCAATTCGTCAATCCGAGATACTCGGTGCATAATATACAAGTTGATCGTAAAATGTTTAATTCACGGTTCAATTTCTCATGGTGTTCTTTCAACACCTATTTCACACCGGTTGACATACAATTTTCGTGAAACATTAAACCCGAACAATTTAAGGCTCCATTTAATTAATAAATTAAAATCAAAGAAAAAGAGATAGAGTGTGAGAAAGAGGGAGAGAGAGAGAGAGAGAGAGGAAATAATATTTTATTGGTAGATAGAAAAGAATCGTCTATTTTATCCCGAAAGCTGAATTATATTTGACCGACAAACCCATATTTTACTATCCTTCATATTATCTTCTTGATGTTCGCGAATAATACAATGTCACATCGTGTTGTACTGTTGGACAAACTCAAAATGATTTGACGAGTACAACTTGGACATTGCTATTTCATGAATTATTTAAATTTTATGTATATATATAAATAGAAACACACACATAAACGTACACATACATATCCATACGCAATGAATGTGACCACAGAAAAACAGAAAAGAAAAATGTACAGAACGAAAATATGAAATTGAAAGAGAGAGAAGAAAAAATAATAAAAATAAAAAAGATTAGAATGAGGGAGAAAGAGAGAGAGAGAGAGAGCGAGAGAGACAGAGAGAGAGAGAGAGAATCAATGGTCCCGGCATTTTTGGTCGAAAGAAAAATAAAAGAAAATTGTCGCTTTTCAGGCCACGTAAAATCTTGCACTTTTGAAGTAGGCTATTTGGTGGTCGTGAAACGTTAACTCGACTTACAACCCCCAAGTGTGTCAAGATGACTCGAGAAGAGCAAAGGGTTTATGAGAAGAAGATGCCAGTGTTAATTACAAGGACGAGACCTCTTTTCTTCCTTTCATTTATTCTTCTTTTTTATATATATATATATTTTTTTACCATTTTCCTTTTTCCTTTCTCCTCGCTTTATCACACTGGATTAATTTAAATATTTCTTTTTTTGTTTTTTTTTGTCTTTCTTTCTTTAATTTTATTTTTGCGCAGATTATTTCGTTGACGATATGATATATTTTCGCTTTTAATGTTATTATAAATATTTAAAAGAGATTTTCCTTCCCCACGTTTCTATTTCACACGAAATGAAATTATTTTTGTTTCGCATCAGCGTGCAACTGTGTATTATAATGCATAGTTATTACTATTCTCTGTTTACATCCAAAATAGTTATTCCCAAGCGTACGATATGGATGTGTAATATACGAGGGTGTAAATAACTGAGTAAATAATTGATCAAGTATGAATGGGATAGAAATGTTTGTGTGTGCATGGGTAAGTGTGTGTGGGTAGGTGTATGTATGAATTAATCGGAAAAATACAATAGAATATTTTCTAACAATGCGAATTTACGAATCATTCGAAAATGAA
>NW_025113107.1:639055-793427 GCF_010416935.1 Polistes fuscatus | reverse complement strand
AATAATAATAATAATAATAATAATAATAATAATAATAATAATAATAAATAAATAAATAACTAATTAACGAGTTAACGGGTACCGAGTTTAAGAATTAATTAATCGGATGAAATTAATCGTTTGTTTCAAAGTATCCTTTCGTAAAATATAATCGACTTATATTCGATATCGAGAATCAAATATTGAGAATGGTGATGAAATGAAAAATAAGGAATAAATGAGATGATATAAAAGCAGGAAGGAAGAAAGAAAGAAGACGAAGAAAAAGAAGCAACGACAATAAGAAATAATTAAAATAATAATAATAAGAAGAAGAAGAAGAAGGAAAAGAAGAAAAAAGAGAAAGAGAGAGAGAGAAACACGTCTAACGTTAATCGAGCCAATTCGCTGGAAAATGAGAGTATACTTCTTGCGATTCCGGTTTGCCAGGATGTAAAAAATGCTGGCGTTTATGAGAGAGAGAGAGAGAGAGAAAAAATGTGTGTGTGTGTGTGAAAAAGAGAGAGAAAGGGATAGTATAACGTTCTCTTTTTTCGTAATCCCAGGAGCAACCACGCGGAATAAAATGGCTCCTCCGGAGTATCTCGCGTGGTTAGGTAAGTAGGTAGGTTGCTAGCTATCTAGCTATCTATCCTATCTACCTTCCTAGGTTGCAAGCTTGCTAGCTTGATATATACATATATATATACATACATACATACATATATATATGTATATATAAAATGCAATGCAATGCAATGCGGAAACTGAGACACTCAAGTGAGTGCGATTAATTCGATGATCGTAACAGCATCCCGTATTTTGTCATATTTAACTCACGCAGTGAGAAATTTAACATAACACATCAAGAACATAATCTTTATATTATATTCGTCATATTAATTAGATGCATACATTTTTCTTCATCTCTCTCTCTCTCTCTCTCTCTCTGTTTCTTTTTCTATTTTTTTACTTCTTGTTCTTTTCTTTCTTCATTTATCTCTCGATCGAGTGATTCTTCTTTTACCGAATGACAATTTAACCCGAAAGAATTTAAATTAACCGATTCTCTATCCTCTTTCTCTATTTTTCAGTAAAACGAAGTATTTCTCTCTCTCTTTCTCTCTCTTTCTCTCTTTGTTATTGAACGATTAAGCAGGAAGAATCGTACCCTTGGGTACGATTCGTTTGGAATAATTTCAATTTCGTTTTGTAACGTGCACACGATCTATCTTGATCTAATTACGATTTTCTAGAATTTTTTCCTCTCATTTTCTTTGTATTTATTTATTATTATTATTATTTTTTCTTTTCTATACTTCACGGATTCAAAGAATTTTCGATATTAAATAGGAATTTTAGTTTTAATTTTGTCTATGTACACATACACATACACATTTTGCGTAATTTTTAATTCATAGAGGATAGTTCGACAAATAAAAATCTTTTATTGTGAAACATTTGAAGATATGATTTATCTTATTTTTCTTAAAACTTCTCGATCATTATTCTCGATATTATTAAAATAAAAAAAAAAAGGAACGAAATATTTAAATGAATAATTAAAACTTTGTAATTTATGCACACGCACACTTAAAAGCGTATAAACAATTTTTGCATTTTAATAGTCGTAAATCACGTTGAAATAAATTATATTAAAAATTTTCAAATATCTAACAAAATCGCAGATTAAAAAACCAACTGACTTTCTGGAAAAGTCTTTACCATTGAAATTTTTCCTTATCTGTTACAATCCCGTTTCGCATCCATCATAATTTTTATCAAGAGAGAGAGAGAGAGAGCGAGAGAGAGAAAGAAAAGAAAAAAAGGAAAAAAAAGAAAGAAATAAAAACTGGAAATGAGATGTCGAATACGATTCGAGTTAGTAACGATCGTAAAGAGTTGAAAAAGACCATTGGACATTCGTTTTACTTGAATTCGATCGATCATTCTTTCGTTCTTTCATTCAATTCGAAAACGAAAAAATAAGGAAAGAAAATAAAAGAAAAGAAAAGGAAAAATAAAACAAACACCTTTATACGGTGAAACGAAAGAAATCCGTTTTAACTTTTGAACATTTTGTTTGATCAAAAACTCAACTCCTGTTCTTTCTTTTTTTCTTTCTTTCTTTCTTTTTATATCAAAGTAGAATAGAAAAAATAATATTCGAGTTCTTTTTTTTACCGTGAAGTCGAATAATTTTCATGAATATGAATATATATATATGTATAAAAAAGGAAGAAAAAAATAAAAGAAATGAGAGAACGTGATTTATTTCGCTTCTCGCATTAGTTGGACTACGAAACCTGTATAAATCTTTTCTGTTGTAAGTAAAAGAGTAGACAGAAAGAGATTGAGAGAGTTAGAGAGAGAGAGAGAGAATAGTGAAGAAAAAGAGAACAAACAGCTTTAACTCGTTGATTCATTATCGTCTTGTTGAAGTGGATACGTACACACATATATATATAAAATGCTCAAAAAATTAATTAAAACTCAACTGAATAATAAGAAAATTGTTTAATTTTTCTAAGTATTCGAAGTAATTACATAACGCACGATTTACATATATTTTTTATTTTAAAACTATAATTAAAAATTCCTAGTCTTCGATTGAAATAAATATCAAATATTAGAATTTTTATTCTGTTTTTTTGTTTGTTTGTTTTTAATTTAAACCAAATCTTCGGTTTATCTTTTATTTTATGGAAAAAGCAACTTCTTTCAAGATAACACCGTATATGGATAAAATGAATACATCATACAATAACACGATTGTATATAATGTGTTTATAATAAATGTAAAATGAAAAAAAAACAAAAGAAAGAAAATAATTTTACTCCAATTCGTCAATCCGAGATACTCGGTGCATAATATACAAGTTGATCGTAAAATGTTTAATTCACGGTTCAATTTCTCATGGTGTTCTTTCAACACCTATTTCACACCGGTTGACATACAATTTTCGTGAAACATTAAACCCGAACAATTTAAGGCTCCATTTAATTAATAAATTAAAATCAAAGAAAAAGAGATAGAGTGTGAGAAAGAGGGAGAGAGAGAGAGAGAGAGAGGAAATAATATTTTATTGGTAGATAGAAAAGAATCGTCTATTTTATCCCGAAAGCTGAATTATATTTGACCGACAAACCCATATTTTACTATCCTTCATATTATCTTCTTGATGTTCGCGAATAATACAATGTCACATCGTGTTGTACTGTTGGACAAACTCAAAATGATTTGACGAGTACAACTTGGACATTGCTATTTCATGAATTATTTAAATTTTATGTATATATATAAATAGAAACACACACATAAACGTACACATAAATATCCATACGCAATGAATGTGACCACAGAAAAACAGAAAAGAAAAATGTACAGAACGAAAATATGAAATTGAAAGAGAGAGAAGAAAAAATAATAAAAATAAAAAAGATTAGAATGAGGGAGAAAGAGAGAGAGAGACAGAGCGAGAGAGACAGAGAGAGAGAGAGAGAATCAATGGTCCCGGCATTTTTGGTCGAAAGAAAAATAAAAGAAAATTGTCGCTTTTCAGGCCACGTAAAATCTTGCACTTTTGAAGTAGGCTATTTGGTGGTCGTGAAACGTTAACTCGACTTACAACCCCCAAGTGTGTCAAGATGACTCGAGAAGAGCAAAGGGTTTATGAGAAGAAGATGCCAGTGTTAATTACAAGGACGAGACCTCTTTTCTTCCTTTCATTTATTCTTCTTTTTTATATATATATATATTTTTTTACCATTTTCCTTTTTCCTTTCTCGTCGCTTTATCACACTGGATTAATTTAAATATTTCTTTTTTTGTTTTTTTTTGTCTTTCTTTCTTTAATTTTATTTTTGCGCAGATTATTTCGTTGACGATATGATATATTTTCGCTTTTAATGTTATTATAAATATTTAAAAGAGATTTTCCTTCCCCACGTTTCTATTTCACACGAAATGAAATTATTTTTGTTTCGCATCAGCGTGCAACTGTGTATTATAATGCATAGTTATTACTATTCTCTGTTTACATCCAAAATAGTTATTCCCAAGCGTACGATATGGATGTGTAATATACGAGGGTGTAAATAACTGAGTAAATAATTGATCAAGTATGAATGGGATAGAAATGTTTGTGTGTGCATGGGTAAGTGTGTGTGGGTAGGTGTATGTATGAATTAATCGGAAAAATACAATAGAATATTTTCTAACAATGCGAATTTACGTATCATTCGAAAATGAAATATATTTTCAAAATTATTAATTATTATCTAATATAAAGAAAAAGAAACAAATTCTAAAACTTTACTTCTACAAATATAGTCGAAAAAAAAAAGAAATAAATTATTATTTTTCAATTCGAATAAATATTCTTATATATTCCCGTGTTACTTTCGTTAAAGGAAAAATTTAATTGCAATTTTACACCGAGGTTCATTAATGTGACACTACGAATATATTTTGTCTAATTAACCAACTCCTATTTTTTGTTATCTCTGTTATAAAAAAACATGTATCATTCGTATATACGTTTGCGTGTTGGTTGGTATGTGCGTATATACGAGTGTATGTGAATGCATTCTTCGTTCAATCATTACGATATCTTCTAGCGTGGTCGATCATGGGTTACTCGTAATTTAAAAAAAAATCTTTCTCCTTTCTTTTTATTTCTATACTCGTTCGCAAAAAAAAACACAGAAGAATATTTTCATAAGAATATATTTCATATTTTCAGTCTATACAGTCTATATATGTTTGTATGTGGGGGAAGAAACAAAAAATGATACTCGTCCAGCAGGTATTTTTTTTCTCAAATACATATATTTATTTCGAAGCGTTAATTAAAACTCCCATTTTTTACGTAACAAATTAAAAAAAGAAAAGAAAACAAAAACAAAAACAAAGAACAAAATTAAACAAATCAAAAATTTCCAAACTTTTTCCTCGTTAATTTTAAAAAGAAGAAAAAGAAGAAGAAAAAAACCAAAAAAAGAAATCTTACTCTCATGAACAGCGAATCGTTGTCGTTGAATAAAACGAAAAAAAGAGAAAAGAAAAATAAATTAACGAAAGGAAAAAAGAAAAAAAGAAGAAAAAGATATGAGGATCATTGATAGATAAATCTCGAAGTTTATCTCGAAGTAACAAAAAAAAAATACAAAAGGAACAAATTGATTTTTGAATCGTTGTGTAATAATACTGGCAAGTAATAGTATGCATAAGGTTAACGGAGGGAGTGGGGTGGGTGTGGGTTGGGGGGCTTATATAAAACTTCATATTTTTCTTTCTGACAATGAGTATATTTTTTTCTTCTTCTTCTTCTTCTTCTTCTTCGAAGGAACCGCACGGAATCGTTACTACTTGTCCTAATGATTATTTCTTTTCACCAAACAACCCTTCGAAAGTCGGGAAGTAAGTAAGGTCCTCGAGAAAACAGGTGATATCACTTTTCAAATCTTTTTCCCCCTTTCTCGCGATTGAGTTTTCCCAACTTTTTCTCGCCTTTTATTTACCACTATCCTTCCCCTCCTAGCCTCACCCTCACCCTCCCAATATCCCTATCCCTATCTCTATCTTTTTCTCTTTTTCCTATCACTATCTTTCCATATCTCTACTTTTTCACCATTTCAAGGAATCCCATTAGCGAAATAAGAAAAGAAACTAAATGAATAGGGAACGGGAAGGGGGGAGGGCAAGTACGAAATTTAGCTTCTTACATTAGCAAGAATAGTAGAACGGAAGATAATAGAAGTGAACGGAATGTCGTAGAAAGAGAAAAAGAAAAAAAAAAGGGGAAAAGAGAGAGAATAAAATGATGACAATGATGACACGATGATAATAACATACTACATACATTAATGATAAACTACAAATGAGGAAACGTACAATCGTATTTATACGTTAACAATAGGCTCTGATTTATATTCGGTTAGTCATTTTTCAAAAGAATACATACAGGAAATTTTTTTTCCTACTCCGAATCTTTAGAATTAATTCGAATACACTAACTTGAACTAACAACATGCTACTTTTCCACTCTCTCTTTTTCTCTCTCTCTCTCTCTTTCACTTTTTCTCATTCTCTATCATTCATTCTATTATTATCTTCCACTTTGCATTCATAACTGCACGTATACCGCTAATTTGCTCTCCCAATACGAGAATTCGTACGGAAATAAACACGAGAGATACTTAAGAAAACTAAAACGACGGATGAGCCGCCCAGCCCCCCATTTCCCAACCACACCCCACCCACTGCCACCGCCCCACTTAAAATGTGTGTAGAAGTTGTTTCAAAATATCTGTGAAGTATGATAATTTCGTCCCGAATAATTATTTCGGTATGCATACGTTGAAATAGAAATAAGCAAAAGTTCGTGGAGCTAATTTTGCACTTTATGATCTAATTTTCAAATTTACAGCTTAGAATCGTTCTTTGTCGTTAATCAATTGGTACACACCGTTTGCTTAAACTATTAACGAGTTAAACTTCTTATCTCACCTTGTCGTTTTGCAAATTCTATCAACGCAAGTCAAACGATTATGTCATTATCATGTAACTCATTTAATACAAAATATTAAAAATGTTTCAATTTGAATTAGTTTTATAGTATCGAATTTTGATTCTTGGAAATTGTGTTAGCGTATTTTGAGACACTCTGTATATGAAGGCCGAGAAGGTAATAATAGAAACTTGCTATTTCTGTTTCTGACTGTCTGTCTGTCTGTCTGTTTTGCTTGCCTACCTTTCTGACTATCTGTTTGTCTCTTCCTATCTCTTTTGCACACACAGTTCATTCAGTTAAGTATATTTAGCAAATAGATGATGAACTTGGCTCTCAGAAGGGACTTGAATTTTCTTCAACACAGGCGTGGCCCTTTTGGTATGCCAATGGTCTCTTTTAGACCCTCCACGAATGAGCTACTAACTCACTATACTACTGAAACATTTAACACAGAAAGATAGTGAATAAGAGAGAGAGAGAGAGAGAGAGGATTGAAGCTTTAGTAAAAACAAATCAATGCGTAAGATAAACCGAAGTAATGCGTATCTTGCAAAAGCACTTCGAACTAACTAACACACACTGACACATAGACTTAAGTAAGAAGTACAGAAAGAGGAAGAGAAATATATATATGTATAGTGAATGTGAATAAGTAGGAACAAGAGAGAGAGAGAGAGAGAGAAAATAAACGGGACTCGTATGTATATGCTTACAAGATTTCATGGTTCATTTAAATCACTATGTATATATATGTATATTTTACTTTGTTACTTCTATCTTTTTGTGTTAGTGTTATAACCTCCTCCTCTTCTTCCTCCTGTTCGATAAAATTAGGAAAATATCTTAACACGTGATCTAACACATAAAATAAAACTTTGCAATTTATTCTAACATAAAATAATTTTTTAAATCATAAAAACCGATTCTATAAAATTTATATTCGTCTTTCAGCTTTTTTGGATAACTAATTTTTTGTTATACTTTAACATAGAAGGTGTATAGGTGGAATAATGGCGTATTATATTGGTACAATTTCAATATAATACATTGATTGCTCGTCTCTTCTGAATTCATATATTATCTACATATTTCATATAACAACTAAAATTAAAATGTATAATGAAATTCTATTTATATGTTTTCCATTAAAATGTCTAGTCTGTTACGCGTAAGATATTACATTAATGAACTGAATTATAAATGTTAAAATTCACATGGTCCTAAATATATGTCCGAAATATTCAATCTTTCATAGTATTGGTATATGTTGACATGCGACCATGTGAATTTAGACATTCTCCAATTTCGATCTTTCGCAGTAACATATATATATTTATATATATATAAACATTTTTTAGCATATATTATATATAAATATATATCTACATAGAGATGTATATGTAAATAACTATATATATATATAAATAAATGTATATAAGCAACAGACGTGAGGAATGACGTGTCGAAACTTCGTAGGCAATTGAAATAGGAATCGTAACAGGGCTGGCTTTGCAAACTACCAGGCCACATCGCATGCATACATGCATGTACACCCACGCACGCATACACTTATTCATGCGCATACATATATCCATAAAACGTATCTGCTTTAACGAGAATTCGCTTCGTAGAACGCGTTACACGCAATTTGGAGAAGCGTCTTTTAACTATTTATCTTTCCACGATAAACTATTTATAGATAAAGAAGAAAAATCTATTTCAATTTATACTACCTCTCTATTTCCCTACCACCCTTTCTCTATCTCTCCCTCTCTCCCTCTCTCTCTCTCTCTCTCTCAATCCTATTCCCCGTTTGCATTGCTATTTGCAATGTAAATTAGAGATATACAACGGTCGAGAGTGTTTCACGACTTTAAATTTAAAACTCGCGAGATAACGTACTTGAATTTGTAACCAAAACAAAACAAAAAATACAAAAAAATATTAAACAAAATGAGGGTAAAATAATAGGGATAAATAAAAAAAAAAAAAGAAGAAAAAACAAACAAAAAAAGCGACAGGAGGAGGGGAAATAAAATAAGAAGAAGAAAATGAAGAAGTAGAAGAAAATAGAAAAGGAAATGAACGATATACATAGACATGAATATACATATAATATATAAGCATGACACATAGAAGATTAAATAGCGGATAATATAGACACACACGCACACACACAACACACAGCCATACGTAGATACACATATTTGTACCTACATATAGGGAAAAAGTATCTGTGATAGTATAGTATCGATAGAGATCAGAAAGCTATTCTTTGTTGTTTCTTTTGTCGAATAAACAGGAACGATGTACGGATATTAACGAAAAGCTTATCCAGCCCGTTATCCTCTTGTATCTGCTTTGCGATGCAAACGAGAAGTAAGCGAGTGTTTTCTTAACGTTCTAAACTCATCTTCTCCCCTTTTATAGTCGAAAGTGTATAATACGAGAGTGAGATCGAGAGAATGATAAATAACGAAGGAAAAGGGAAAGAATAGAAAGATAGTAAAAAGGATACGAAAGGACAAAGAGAAGAAGAGATGATAGAATGGGCTGGAGTAAGTGGTGGGTGGGTGGGGTGAGAGTGAGGGGGTAGACTGTAGAAGGGGAAAAGAAAGAGGAAACAATTGGATTCACGTTATCCTGTTCCTTGATAAGAGTACTAAAAGTACTAAAGTATGTATATACACGTACTTATAGAAAATAAAATAGATTTCAACTCTCTTTTTATTGGATCACGAATGAAACGAACGAAACGAATCAAGATAGTATTATTACACATGAGTTATTTCTTACAAAGCTTTTCGATTAATAATACAAAAAAAAAAATGAAATAGGAAAAGTGAATTTAAATTGGAATGTTGTAGGTAAAATAGTTATTTGCACTTATTTGTTTCCTTTTTGTTTTTCTTTCGTTCATTTAACAAAATATTTTTAATTAAGTTCGAAGATTTTTTTTCTTTCTTTCTTTTCTTTTCTTTTCTTTTCTTTTATTTTCTTTTCTTTTTTTTCTTCTTACAATTAGTCGTTCGAAATTAATATGGTAAAAGTTTTAGAATAAGAAAAAAAATAGTTACAATTTTTATTCTCTATTTTACATGATCTTGTTCCTCAAATTTCAATCACGACTATTATTTATTTTTCAAATGTATTGTACCTTTGTATCTTTATTTTACGTTGGTAAAAAATTTTGTCTCTCCCTCCCCAACTCGTTTCAAAATCATACCTTGTCCGATCGTAATAATAACGTTAAAAATAAATACCATCAAACTAACAATAACAATTAGTCGTAGAAATAAGAAGTAGTAGTAGTAGTAAGTAATAGAAATAAAAGTAATACAAAATAATTAGCGATAAAACAGTAAGTAGGTATGTTAACAGTTAGCGTTAAAAACAAAGTCGATTCTAGGGATCTGTTTAATTACAAATAAAAAGGAACTAACAACAAAATAAAAAAAGATAAAGTTTCAAAAGCCTTGCTAAAAGTCTCTTTAAACGGATAACACCAATAAGATTGACTTGGTTTCTCTCTCTCCCTCTCTCTCTCTCTCTCTCTTGAAAAACCAGATACTTTAAAGACCTTATATCCAATTCGGACGATTTCGAACGAGGTTATTGTTTCTGCTGAATTTGATCCTTTGAGAGGTAACACGCTTTTCTTCCTCTCTCTCTCTCTCTCTTTCTTCGTTTCTCTTTCTATCTGTTTTATTCTCTTTCTGATCAACGGTCACCCCAGATTCGAAGAATCGATAAAATATACGAGTATGTATACGTATTCTCTATTTTCTACGGGACGCGTATAACGGGGGGGGGACTTGGCGTGTAACTTTTATCGAGTGGTGATATATATTTTTTTTTTACGGTCCACCTACCGTGAAACGTTCCCTCTCTTTTTATCTCTCTCTGTTTTTATAAACCACCCCTTTCCCACTTCTAACTCCTATATCAAACAACTTCACGAAGATTATATACGTCACGTTAAAATACTATCTTATATTTTTCAACGTTAGCTTGTAATAATAAACACTAGTGTATATAGATGATATTAATATTTTAATTATTATATATTTATATTTAAAATATATTTAATAATAAGTTATATAAATATATTATAATATTTCAAATATTTAATATAATAGTTATATATGTTAATATTTATTATAATTATTATTAATATTATTTTACACTCGAAGCTATTTTCTACATTGAGTATCCGCGAGGAATATCACTTATTCAAAATAAAAGATAGAAAGAAAGAGAGAGAGAGAGAGAGAGAGAGAGAGAAGAAATGCAATTACAAAGAGCTTTCAAGACTTGCAAAAGGGAAATACAATGAATATAATTTGAATTCATTTCGATAATATTAACGTTACAGTCTTCGAGATAGAAAGAGAGAAAGAAAGAGAGAGAGGGAGACAGTTTTTATTGAGAGAAGATATTACCAATCTCGTATAAGTTTATCATGAAATTATATATTATGTTATACTTACATATATGATTACATTAATTAGTGTTCGGTGAAATTAGGGCATTTGACCGATTCGTATTGCGCGCCGAATAGGTTAGATAGCGACGGCGTTGGGATATTAAATTGGTTAGAATTACATTCTAAATAGGATCGGGTACGGTTGCCTTAGTTGAGTTATGAGGGCGCGAGGGGGCATTAGAGATACATGTAGGACCGCCTTTAGCCGGCAAGGTACGAGCGCGTGGGTCTTGAGGTACTGGGGAGAGGGGAGATGGGTGCGTAGGCCCTGTCTCAAGAGCGCAAGCGACAGACCGATTCTGGATATTGAAAAGGACTATTCGTTTGCTGATAAGGTGCAGAGGCGCCATATTGGTTTCTTTGAAGTAAGAGCTGTTTCTTGTGGTGTGCTTTCGAGTTGTCGACTGGTAAGTTTGAAAGGGTTGGGCATAGCCGCAACCGAGCTTTTTTACTAAGTAGGAGGGGGTTGTGCATAGACACAACCATGCACTTGGCCAAGTAGAAGGGGTTTTGCATAGACTCAACCGCGCTCATTATTAAGTTCGATGGGGTCGTGCAAGCACACGACCGCACTGTTTTACTTCACTTTGAAGGAGTTGTGCAAAAGGCACAACTACGCTTGTCACCGACAGTCACGGTGCCTATTACAGTGTTTACCAGTCGACCTGCCGAGGATAAATTTGTGAAGGAAAAGGCTACCCCACGTGGAAGGTGTTGGCAGCGAGATTAACGTGTTTTGAAGACCGGATAACGCATCTAAGTAGGCTACGATAAGTTACATATTTGTAGTGGAGACGAAGGTAAGAGAGTTCTCTAGTTAAAGAAGAAATAAGAGACTACTATTTACTGTATTATAGGATTAAATAAAGTCATAGCTTGCCCCGGCTTTTCTCTCAACTTCGTGAGAGTTTTTATGCCGAAGCAAGTGTTTCATACCGCGTAAAATTGTGTTAATTGATTTATCTATCCTTCCCTATCTCACTCATTCATGCGTCGAAATAACCGAACTCACGACATTAATATCGAAACGCTTACAGTCTTATATTCTACAAACAATTAGTATATATGATATTTCAATTTCTTATATTATTGTTCTCTCGTAATAAAATAGGGTCTCGTGGTAGAGGGGAGGGGGGCACGCTGTTCTTTGAGAAAGTTAAATAATAAAAGAAAGAAAAAAGAAAAAGAAGGAATATTAATAAAATGTTATTAGTATTTTACCACGATCGTTATTTTTCGCGTATTCTTTTATTTGAAATATTCATCGAAACGAATATTACAAATAATCATTCGTGAAAATAGAAATATTTCATACTAGTTGTTTATATATATAACGAGTAAGAAAAAAATTTAATTATTTTTAATTATGTCAACTTTAATTGGTTTTGTTGTGTATTTGTTTTTCTCCCTAATTTTCTATCCTCCACCCCTTTATCGGTATCCTTCGCGTAAAAAGAAATAACAAAAAAAAAAACATACAGATAAAAATGAGAAGAATTACGATGTTCCAAATGAATAAAGAAAATACAACGATGTATACTTGTAATATTATTATTACATAAATTTGTATAACATGTAAATTAGATTGAAAATAAATTCAATCTTATTTCGACTTCTTTCGACAAAAAAAATAAAAGAGAAGCACTTTGATATGGCGCATCATTGATGTCAAATAAATCCAATGAAAAAACGTTCTACCTCTTTTTCGGTTTGTTTTTTCTTTCTTTCTTTCTTCGTGCACTTTTCTACACCTACTATCTATCCCCCATTGGGAGAGAAAAAGAATAAGTGGAAGAAAAGGAAAATAGGAAAAAATAAGAAGAAGAAGAAGAAGAAGAAAAAAGAAATAAAAGAAAAAGAATAAGAAGAGAACTTGAGTTACTGTACTCGACGTACTACGACGGTAACAAAATCAACTACTTCAATATACCTACAAGTAGAAGGCAAGCATTCGATCAGAGATACTTCACTATGACAGTGTCTACTCGAGACTCGATAGAGAGAAATAATGATGAACCACTTGGGTGATCGTAGATATCGAAATAAAAAGAAATTTTTACTCTAGAACTTTCACACACACACACACACACACACACATACATAACAGTCATATGTAACTATATAGAATGTAACAAAAGTATCCAGCAAAACTTTATCCGCGAATTTCTTCATTCTTACAGAAGAAAAATTGTCGTTAAATCTGACATAGTAAAGTGTACAATCAAAAATCAATTTGTTCAGTTATTTAATTTGTCGATACAAATTTAGCCTTTCATTGCAATTATTATAAGTAATACGTTTATTTGAATTATTTCGAATTATTATAAGTAAAATAATTAAACATATTATATTCAAATAAATGTGTTAATCATACTAATGGATTTGTTTGTTTCCTTTGAATATTTATTCCATATAATAATTAATTATCATACTCAACGCGATATATAAATGTGAGATCTTTATTCGGACAGGAAGCGAATATTTTAAGTAAACATCACGAGAACTAAATGTTTCATAAGTTCTACCAATTAGTACAATTAGCTTAGACAATTACAAAATCCTATTCGTGTTTGTCGTTTGGAAAATTAAATATCTCTCTATCGACGTCGAATTAAACTTGAATTTCTCGTCTTTACGTATGACAAAATTCGCGTCGAGTAATTTAATTTCACAGAGTATACATATTTGTATAAGTAACCTTATGGTTTATTCGAAGAAAAATTTTTACCGAAATAGAAAAGCTTTGTGTTATTGTATGCCATTAGAAATATTCTGTGAAATTTATCCGTGTACTCGTAAAGTATATATTTTTAACAATGCGATGCATATACATATCACACACACATACACATAGACAGACAGACACAACCTACATATAAAGATATTTTTTGTTGTTTTGTTTAGTTATAAAACAAAGAAAATCGTCCGCGTATATCTCTGTTAGTAATTTTTCTTCTTCTTCTTTCAATTCTTCTTCGTTTGAATGAAACGAATCAAAGCACGAAACGTTTCTTTTTAGTTTCGAAAACGCTACGTTTTATTCTACTGGATGAATAAAAATCAGGAAATGAGAGTCTACCGAGTTAACCGAAATTCCTGGAACGGAAGAGGTTGAATATATAAATCTACCAAGTGTAGACGTACGCGTGTATGTAAGTGTATGTATTATACTTACGTACTACATTGGTATATATATGTAAGAATTTATTGTATAATGGTAATATATTTAGTATTTATTAAAAATAAGTAACAAGGTATAATGTTTGTAAAAAGAATATAAATGATAAGTATCTATAATCTAATAATCTAATAATCTAATAACAAGTGTAACTCCCACGTCCCGAAATCAACCGCAAGGAACACCCGAATCCGACTCTTCGTCGTCTATCTTGATCCTTCGCCGTTCCCCCGTTGTCTTTCGTACCTCCCGTTACACTTATCACTCCTCTTATTCAACTCTCAGAAAAACGCAACCCAGAACAGAACAGAACAGAACAGAACCCAGCACCGTCCTTCCCGTCGCCCACTTATATCCTACATCCCCTCCATCGTCTCCCGTTGTTTCTCGTCATCTCCCTGGAAACTTCCCGATCATTCCAAGCCACGCGCAAATGTTCTTCCGGTATTTCACATTATCGAGAACATTCGGGAGACTTCGATGTAGCGATACAAAGGCGACAAGTCCGGACGATGTAACCTTAAACCTATAAACTAACATTCCTATCTAACGCTCTTCCTTTGTCTCGACCGGATGCATTCTTTCATTTCTTTCAATCACTCTCACACTCATACCATTCACACATTCATATCTACACTTCTTAATAATACAAAACCCCACACTCGGCCGTTCTGACAGAATATATCTGTCCTCAGATATGCCACTAATCGTACCACCACCATCAAAAATTTTTACATCTTTCCGAATCCATGGTTCGACAACAAAGTAACAACCAAGAATCTTCCTAGTAGTGGGGATAGCCCCACGGTCAATCTTATCCAACCAAGCTTTCCATTTATCAAAATTCCGCAGCACTTTCCCCGCGATATTACGTATTCCCTTGAAACAATAATCCCCCTTTCGCATGGTGGGTGTGAACGCACGACAATCTATAACTATCTTAAAATCTATTCCTAATAGATACACTCTAAATTTTCGCAATGACTTAGTAATCGCAAATACCTCCAACTTATAACTAGAATATTTTTCTTCGGCCGGAGTGGTCTTTCCACTCGCACAATATATCGGGTGAAACATATCGTCGGTATTGTCACGCCGCATCAAGATCGCCCCGTATCCCCTACCAGACGCATTCGTATAAAGCTCTGTTTCGGCGTTCACCCTGTACAGTCGCAGTACCGGTTTATTACACAATATCTCTTTAATTTTCTTGAAGGATTCTTCCTCTTCACGCCCGAACTTAAATTCTATTTCTTTCCTCGGTAGATTAGACAACGGTCTCGCAATAACCGAATACCGTGGCACAAACTTTCGAAAATACCCTGTTGGTCCGAAAAAACTTAGTACGCCCCTGCGATTAGTATCTACCTCGTCCTTTTCTTTTGGCGATAGCCCTCTCGGACACGCGTACACCGGTTCTTCGTCTTTTAAAACAATATTCTTTTCCAAACCCTTTTCGCGGACTTCCTCTGGTCGATAATTCGTTATTAAAGTTTCTATTTTTCCCTTATGCCTTTCGTTTGCAACATGAGATAGATCCATTTCATTACGCTCGTTAATTACATCCATTTTCAAAATTTCGTGTTTATCATCGTTCGTTACCGGACTTTCCTTCGTATCGCGGATGGAGACTTTACCCGCGTCAATTACTACTCTTACCTTTCTCAAAAAATCGTTACCGATAAGCAAATCATAACCCAATAAAGTATCAGAAACCACATGCAACCTAATCGGATACACCATCCCATCAATAGTGACCGTTGCTTCTATTTCGCCATACGTACTAATTAAGTCAGAACCCACGCCTTGAAATCGCAAAATTTCCTTACCCAATTTGGGTGCGCCGATCTTAAAATATTGGTTCGCTGTAATTAGACTAAGATCGCTACCCGTATCTATCAACGCTGTAACATTACTGTCTCCTAATTGCACTTCTTTAACACACTTTCCGCCGGCTTCTGTACTCACACTACACACTTGCTTCGGCGTCTCCTGAGGCTTGATGTTCTTCTGACAATCCTTTGATACATGGCCGAATTCATCGCACTGATAGCATTTCACGCTCTTGGTCCTAAATGGACACTCTCGTCTCCGATGACCCGACTCTCCACAATTGTAACAGCTTCCACCGCCGGTCCTCGTAGATGATCCACGTGGTAGTTCCTCCGTTTCCTTGCTCTTATGCACCTTCGGCGTCTTCGATTTTTTCTGCAGCTCTTCTTTCATTGCCTCATAGAACGTAAACTTCTGTTTCAGCTCGCTAATCGTCGTTGCCCCGTATAAGATCGTTTTATTAGATGGTTCATCTTCTATACCATTCACAATGTACTGTATCGTACTTGTCTTGTCCAGTCCTCCTTGAGCAGCAATTTCGCACATAGTGTAGATGTATTCCTGATAGGATTCTTCAACTTTCTTCATTCGTTTCCTAAGTAACTCGTGGACCTTATATGCACTTGTCACTTCCGCAAATTCGTTTAACAATGCCTTCTTAAGCTGTTTCCACGACTTACCACACTTCTCGTATCGCACGAACGATCTCGCCGATCCTCGCAATAACCGTCTACAATATATAATTTTTCGAGTACTGTCCCATTGGCATACTTCTGCCATATCTTCGAAATCTCTCATCCAACGCTTAACACTAAGCGTATCGTCGCCACTAAATGTTTGGAGCGACTCTTCCACATCTTTGAAAGTTAGCATCTGCATTGCCTTCGTAGAAATTTCATCCTCACTGCTTTCCGCTTCTTCCTCTTCGGAATCATCATCATCATCGTCATCATCGTTTTGCCGCAGCTTCTTTTCCCTAGCTGCTCGCAGGCGTTCCGCAAGTTCCTTCTTTTTACCTGTCGACCGTAAGCCCATCTCCTTCAATTTGGCTTTCAAGTCCAGATACCTCATTTCACTAATATCTGGTTCAGCCGCCACAATTGTCGTATTTGCCAGATCTTCTTGAGATGACCTTCCCGACTCCATGATGAACTTACTCACTTTCACTGCCCTAGACTTATAGATACTCACAAGCTCGTTACTTCGATTCTATCCCGGACGAGCCCCCAAAAATGTAAGAATTTATTGTATAATGGTAATATATATTTAGTATTTATTAAAAATAAGTAACAAGGTATAATGTTTGTAAAAAGAATATAAAATGGTAAGTATCTATAATCTAATAATCTAATAATCTAATAACAAGTGTAACTCCCACGTCCCGAAATCAACCGCAAGGAACACCCGAATCCGACTCTTCGTCGTCTATCTTGATCCTTCGCCGTTCCCCCGTTGTCTTTCGTACCTCCCGTTACACTTATCACTCCTCTTATTCAACTCTCAGAAAAACGCAACCCAGAACAGAACAGAACAGAACAGAACCCAGCACCGTCCTTCCCGTCGCCCACTTATATCCTACATCCCCTCCATCGTCTCCCGTTGTTTCTCGTCATCTCCCTGGAAACTTCCCGATCATTCCAAGCCACGCGCAAATGTTCTTCCGGTATTTCACATTATCGAGAACATTCGGGAGACTTCGATGTAGCGATACAAAGGCGACAAGTCCGGACGATGTAACCTTAAACCTATAAACTAACATTCCTATCTAACGCTCTTCCTTTGTCTCGACCGGATGCATTCTTTCATTTCTTTCAATCACTCTCACACTCATACCATTCACACATTCATATCTACACTTCTTAATAATACAAAACCCCACATATATATGTATAAGAACATTCGTTTTTTGGAATCGAATATACGTGCAAGTTAAACAGAGTTACAAGTTAAACCGTTGCATTAGAAATGTAACTTTATATTTGTAGAAAAATACACGAAGTACACTTAAATTTTTGTTACCTTCGTAATTTTAGATTTGGAAACGAACAAAAAAAAACATTAAATGTTGAGTAGGAAAAAATTTCAGAAGGTAGAAAAACTTTTTATAACAAAAGTACGTGTATTTTTTATCTAAAGAGTAAATTATTGAACGAACTTATCGAGGATGTAATAGTTTTTGTCTTTTTTTTTTTATTTCCAATTTATAGGAATAGGAATTATCCGATTATCTTTGAATCTAATTACTATTCGTGATAAATAAAATAGTTCTATGTTAATTTACACCACGCGTAGTATAATATTTTGATCGGAGGTAAATTATTTCATCGAAAATGATCAAAAAGTCATTATATATTTTTATATTCGAATTCATTCGTTCAGACATTTTTAAATCGACATTTTCGATTCGCCATTGAATATAAAATTCACATCTTCTTTATATTTATTTAAATTATCGAAATAATTTCACATTTATATGTTCGATAAGGTGATATTTATAAAAACCCATTCTTTTTTTGAATCTATTTATTATTATTATTATTATTATTATTATTATTATTATTATTATTATTATTATCATTTTGTTATAATTTAAGCGTCAAAATTCGCGCGAATGAATTAACTTGATTTTAATAACAACGCGTCGAATTTGATGAAGGTTTTGAGAAGTAGAAAAAGATGGTCGCGTTAGTTAGACACGTTTATCATGCAAAACGTTTACTTTACCATATTTTCTGTTTGAACATATATGCAAGTAAAAGAGAGAGAGAGATACAAGCGTGTATATCCAGCTAAATGAGAGTACAATTATAAAAGACATGAAAAGAAAAATCTCTAATTATATCCTATACGTGCGAAAGATATTTCAGAATTCGTATTCACCTAGGAAGAATACACATACATGCATACATAGGTACATACGTACATACATATATAAAACATACGTGGGGAAAGGGAAATGCTTGTTTTACCGCAACGCGCGAAGAATTCTAAATTTTTAAATGTAACTACCAACCCTTGAGAGAATAATCCCACCTTAGTTCGAGATAATTATAAACATATTAAGTTTTTACCCCAGTTGTATATTTTATATTGTTCCTTTGAGTCGAATAAATGTTTCGAGATTTCTAACTATTGCGTATTTGCATTAAAACAGAAACACATGGGCTCACGCATACTCATAAACGCATATAGTAGTAGATATTATATACATATATAAATGTATATACTGGAATAAAGGTTTGTACCTATGTATGTATATAATAATAATAAAAATACATGAAAACACCCACTCATACATACACAGATGCATATATAACATATTGGGTTGTTCGAAAAGTAATTTCGTTTTTTTTGTTTATAGAAATTCTCCGTTACTCGGCATTCACCTATACCTTATTAAACTATAATCTAAAACCGTATAAAATTATTTTACACTTTAGGAAAAAGACACTTCGTTTCTCATTTAGAATCTCTTCTTGCTTTTAAATATATTTAAATTAAAGTTTTCATTTATTTTTCTTTCTTTCTTTTGTTGTTGTTGCCATATCGTATTCAAAAATGAAGAAAATCAATGTTACAATATTTCGTCATATTTTTCTATTTTACTTTATTTTTTTTTTTTTTTCTATTACCATAAGAGCCCGAGTGCAAGGCTGGGACATCCTGTATATACTAGGGTGTATAAGTTTTTGTATAAATGTATACATTTAATATTACATAGGTGTGTATAGGTAAGGTGTATAGGTGCGTACGTGTAAATATTATATAAATACGTATGTATGAACCGTATGTGTATGCATATATTATAATATTACATAAGGTGGAGTATATACTGAAAAGGTTATATTCCTAGAGACACAAACCGTACGATATACTTTTCCTCGATGTGCCACGGGAAAAGAGTTTCCACTAAAAATTTGCATTTTAAGGAACGCGCATACGCTGCTACGTTGCAGTTGTACAACGCGTGCAAGGTAACGAGCTGGCAAGAAGATCGTAAATCCGAGAGAAATAACCAATCGACCGTGAGTATGCTCGTATAAAGAAAGATGATAGAAATTATAGGGGGGGGGGAACATAAATATATATTTTTGCAATCATATATATATATACAAATATTAATCAATCGTAAGATAAATACAAAATCGAATAAAACATTGATCCCACGACAACGATAAGAAAAAAAAAAGTAACGAATGTCGAATATCATTGTTTCACAATCACACAATTTTTTTCACCATTTTTTATTTATTTAATATTATTATCACTTTTCTTTTTTTATTCTTCTTCTTTTTAATATAAATCGTTCGTTTTAATCGTCGACTGCAACGCATATTTCCGCGTATTTCCTTTCAATTTCATTTCACACACGTGGTACACGCACACACATACACATACACCTACGCACCTATGAAGGATAGGGTACACGAATTGCAAACACACACACATAGAATTATGCTTTTGTAAGCACGCCGAACAAGCGCTATCGAATACGTTCCAATGAATTCACGGATTAGTTGCTTGTTAACGCGTTAACGTGTAATAATAATACAACCGCGAATAATATTTTGATTAAATAATAATTAACGAGATATAGGGGTAGGTAGGAAAATTTTTCTTGTTGAAGTTTATTTCGAAATTACAATGCTACGTAACATATCAGTCTATCCGTCCGTCTGTCCGTCTGTTCGTCTAATTAAAAATAACATTATTACAATTATCATATATCATTTACTCGTTATTACGATACAAAAGGTTGAAATAATCATTTTTCGTCCAATAAATTTTAAACGAATCATTCCTGAATATTTTTTTTTCCTTTTACTGTCTTTTTTTTTTTTTGATAAATTAATTTCTTTTCATTTATAAACGTAAATCGGTCAAATGTACGTGTACGTACATTTACACGTATTGTATTCGATACGCAATTAGTAATATCGAATTACCGATTTACATATGTGGAAACAGTATTGTTATAGAAATTTTGAAACCGATTGTTCTATCAATTGTTGCAACCGATCGATATCCTCTGTAATTTGTTACATATTTCAATCACCAATATTACTTCACAAAAGGAAAACTCCTTTCCTTGATTAACTCGTTATTTCATTTTTATTAGATTAATTTAATGCAAGATTTATTGTAACATTTTTAACGACAATATATATATATATGTACGTTGGCATAATAACAATTAGAAAAATATCATCGATTGTTTGTAGAATTATAATCAACCAATCCCGATCGCGGTGGTATCATTGGACGAACAAATTAATCAACGTAAACGTTATCGCTTGGGATAAAGTACATTTTTCTTTTATTTTTAATTTCACCTTGCGTATATTTAACAGATCTGCGAATTCGCGCGTGTAATTTTGTCATCGGCCAACGGGGAATAAAAGACAAATTAAAATTATTGATCGTTCTAAGTGAATATGTACAAAAGATAAAAAAACAAACAAAGAAGGAAAAGAAAAGAAACAAATTACATCCTATTTCATTCTAATTAACTCATAAAAGAAAAAAGAAAAAAAAAGAACAAAAAAAAATTGTGCTCTCTATTTCCAATACTTTCTTTGTTTTTTTTTCTTTTAATTTTATTATTATTTTAATCGAAATTTTCAATCGACTATCGAAAGCTTTCGGTATTACATAGAGAACAAAACCAAAAAATAGTATAATAGTAGTTAAAAAATCCAAAATAAAAATGATATTACACCGGGTTGAAAGGAAAATCCTTTAGCTTTTTCAACGTATGGGGGCAGGGGGTGGCAAAGTTTTTGCCACTCGGGTGTCAACTATTTCAAATTATAAAAGAATTTTTAAAACATTTTTTTATTAAAAATGATTAAAACATTCTTCTTCCGTTTCCGCGTTTCCTTTTTTTTCCCTTTTTTTCCCTTTTTTCCCTCTCTCCACGCTTTTCACATAGATATGAGTTATACATAATGTGTAAAAAGCAGGAATTTTTGTAAAATTGTATGCGAGAATTCTCTCTCTCTCTCTCTCTCCCTCTCTCTTTCTTTCTATCTACACATATATAATATTACAAATTTTAATATACCTACATGTACATATATATGTATATATATATATATAAGTTTTTTATTTTATATTGTTTTAATAAATTTTCCTGCGTGCTTTTGACGTACATCTGTCGCTGAATGAATCGAAACATACTTACGCACAAAATATTCTCTCTCGTAGCGAAATATTTTATGTGTAAAAAAAAGAATAAAAACTAAAAAATAAAAAAAAAACGAGAACGAACGAAAATGAGGAACATTTTATTTTTGAAGGGAAAACCCCTACCCCCTCCCCCCAGAACAAAAAAACAAAGAAAAAAGAACAGAAAACAGTTTTGAAAAGTTGAAAAGAAAGTCAAAGGCAGAAAATATGATTGTCAAAGTTAACATTGAAACATACTGGAGATGTATTTAGATTTGCACTAGTATAGGGTGAGAAGAACTCTACCATCAACTACCGGGCTAGATGAAAAGAGAAAACTGGAGAAAGGAAAAGTGATTAATCGTAAACTGAACGAAACGAAACAAAATAAAAAAAAAAGAAAATCCAAAAAAGAGAAAGAAGGAAAAAACGAACGAACGAACGAACGAACGAATGAAGCAAATGAGACTGAAAAAGGTTTTAATGAGTGAATGATACTCACCGGTAGGTACCAACACGTTAAGTAGGATAGACAGGATGAGACTGGTGACCCGATAGCCATGTATTATAACCATCAGCCACCTAGAAACATTGAATCCAGCAGCATGCCATAAACCGGTGCCTTCGTGTACCATGTTTTTCAAGCTCGTCTTTTTCTACTTCCGCACGAACCACCACTACTACCAGCACCAGCACCACCACCACAATAACAACCACTACTTCCACCAACTCACTTGCGCACATTCACGAACGTATTATACTTTAATATCCCGAAGGTTCAGTTCTCAGAACGTTGCAACAAATAACCAACCAACCAACAATAACAACAACAACAACAACAACAACAATAACAGGTGCTACTACTATTACTACTACTATTACTGTTACTACTACATACAGGTGAGTATTATTTCTGAAATACGAAACATTTTATGATACGCTTGGGTGTCACCTTTTCTATCTATCTATCTTTCTTTCTTTCTTTCTTTCTTTCTTTCTCTCTCTCTTTTTCTGTTTGTAATTCTCTCCTTTTTTTGTTTAAATCTTTTTCTTTTCCTTCTCTCTTTGTCAAGCACCAAATGCAATTCGCAGGTAGTAGCTGCTAGTATGATATCGTTGTTCTTGTTAAAGTATAAAAGGAAAAAAGAAGAAACAAAAAATGTGATCTGTATTTTTCGTTTCAATTATAATCCCTTCCTTCCTTCCTTCTTTCCTTCTCCTTACTTTTCGTTCCTTCGGTATCTTATCTCCTTCTCTCAATGATATAATACTTTCGATGAGGATTCTTGGGCGGAGAGGTTAGTTTTCCTTCTTCGTTGAATGAACTCGAAAAGACGTACGCGACGATAAAACCTTCCAGACTTGGACAATATATATATAAATATACTTCCTCCCCCCTTAACAGTATATATTTCAACGTTCCGTATTTTTCTCCTCGCCCAAAGCCCTTCTTCCTCTTCTCTATTCTTCTCTTCTCTTATTTCTTCCCTGAGAAAAAGAATTTCCTTCAGATATAAAGAAGAAACTTGTCAATACCGATTCGTATCGCACATTATTATCGTCATCGGTTTGAAACGTCGGGAACGCGAGTTAGCCAACGTTCTTGGTTGTCCTCGTTGTTGTCTTACTTCGAACACGCGAAACGTTTCTAGTAGAGACTTTGACGATGGAATTAGGCGAGACATACTCTGACTTCCATCCGTGTTTAGAATCCGACTACCGATCGAGAAAGCCAAATAGATAGATAGTTAGATAAGAGTACAATTAGACTCCTTCACGAAATATTATATATGCAGAGTGTTGTTTTAATTCTTCCTCGGAACACACGCACGTTAGATTCACTGTTATTGTTTTATGTTGTAAGCTTGAGGATAAAACTTTTAAGAAATTTCATCCCTTTTCTATCCGTCATCCTTTATAAATTACGTTCACTTATGTACGTAAATACGTGAGAGCAAGTAAGAAAGTATAATACGTATGTGAATACACGTATATATATCTGTGTTATGTATCACTCTCTCACTCTCTCTCAATCTCTGTTTCTCTTTCTCTTGTCTTTGCTGTATTACTTCAAACAGAATAGATATTACAGTTCACTCGAAATTCGACCCGCTCCAAGGCTATTCCCGTTTCGACTTGGCAAAGTAGTTCTCACGGTGCACAAAAGGCAACCAGCCGTTTGTCGAAGAAGGGAAATATTCCAGAACAAGGTAAACCGTGTTGCATGAGTATTATTAGTGCGCCAGTCGCGGAAACGGATGAACATTTTACTTTGCGATACGACTAGGCGTTTCCCTTGGAAGCCACCGTTGTTGTTGTTGTTGTTGTCACTGTTGTTGCTGTTGTTGTTGTACCATTTTACAGTTATTTATTACCGACAGTTTCGCGAATCGAAACACGTCTAATTTCTCTCCTCCTCTCTCTCTCTCTTTTTCTCTTTCAGTTTGAGTCTTTCAAACCGACGTCATAGTCAATTCGGAAGCTATAGAATATCCCATTTCACGAATATTGTCCAATTTATCGAAATATTACGCTACGTATAAATGAATGAATGAACGAACGAACGAACGGGAATAGGAGACAAGTGGAAGAATAAGAGAGAGTAAGAAAGAGAGAGAGAGAGAGAGAGAGAGAGAAATTCGATTAAAGTCGTTGTTTGGCCCCAGGGCGTTAATAACGCTTTTCGTCAGGGTCGTAGTATGTTACTGGTGTCTTCCCTCACCAACTTACAAGTTAGTCCTTACCATTGCCATTTCTTAATAAGAGAAACGGAACATTCACGAAGAAGAGTTCCTTACCAATGTTGGTAGCCTTCGAGTGAATCAACCTTGGACCACCCTTTTCCCTCTTTGACGAAAATTCCCTTCCCTTCCCCTTCTTCCTTGTACTACTATCGATGTTGATTTCGTTCTCCTTCTGTTTCGTCTCGTTGTATTTGCAATACTACTACTAATACTACTAGTATTACTAACACCACCACCAACACAACCACCACCACCCTTCCATGACCGGAGGTCCTCTTTCCTTTGAGCAATTCGAGCTGGGTTCGTATTCTTAATCCGCGTATTCCCAGAGGTCTTGCTTAAGTTCTACGACTACTATCCTATTGCTTCGTCCTCTTATAGTTGCACTCTGCCTGGGTACACACACACACGACCCGTTTTACTGAAAATCGAGTAAACTTGTAAGATCTAATGAAAATCATTTCCGATATGTGTATTATATGTATATGTGTGTTAACTTGACCGCTATAATAACGCGATAATGTAATGAAAATTTGATTTTTTTTTTCTAACCTTTTTCTTTGTTCATTTATCTTTCCTATGGTTTTTTATTACTTTCTTCTTTTTTTTTTTTTTTCTATAGATTTCGATAATTACGAGAAAATGGAAGAAAGTCATGCTATTAATTTACGAGAATTTATTTTTTAATTTTTAATTCTCATTCTTCGCGTTTTTCTTTATACGTGCGTGCAATTAAACTGAAAATTCTATAATAAATATACAAAAATTATTCTCTTTTATTCGTTTAACTAATGCGAGATAAGGTTTTCCAAGTTTTCTTCGAACGTTTCCCCCACCCCTTATCCCTATTTTTAGATTTATTTTATCTATTTTTTTTTCGTTTTCTTTTATATCTTTCGATATCTCTAACCTTACGATTTCCCGAAAGAAGAAGAAGAAGAAGAAGAAAACAAAAAAAGAAGAAGGAATTGAATGTAAAGTGAAAAGTACGTACAACACATGTGTTTTTTTCTTTTTCAAAGCAGCTAAAGGGTTTTTTTTTCTTCTTCTTCTTCTTCTTTTGCGGGAAATAAGAAACACGCGAATTTAAAGTGAAAAGTATCTACGAGAATAGAATACAAAAAAAAAAAAAGATAAAAAATACGCGCCATTACGTAAGATAATTTTATATTTCAAATTCTTTCTAATTTATTTCTCGATGATCATTATACTATCGGTTTATTTTATTTATTTTTTCAAGTTTTAATTTGTCCTGTGGTAAAAAAGATGTAAGAGAATGAAAATACAAAAAGAAAAAAGAATGGAAAGCACAATTTTATCGAAAGTTTGACGGATAAGTTAAATTAACGAATTAAAAATGTAGAAATTAATAAAGAAATAAATTCAATAGGGCGAGGTTTGAAATGAAAATTTGTGTCAATGACACGGAGCCACTATATCGTCTATTCTTCTGTGAAAATAAGTTATAAAATATAAAAAAAACAAGTTATAAAACGAGTTATAAAACGAATTATAAAAAAATAAATATTCATGACAATATCAGGGAAAACCAAACTCCTCGTGAAAGTTTTAATAACGCCACTCACTTGTAAGATAAACAAACTTATTATTCATATACTCTCACTTACTCTCTCTCTCTCTCTCTCTCTCTCTCTCTTTCTCTCTACTTCTATATCGTATTTATTCTTCTACAAATACTATTATATTTACTTTACCTTATTATCGAGTTTATATAAAATACATATTTGTTTATCTCGCATTTTCCTACAGCGAGATAAATTAATTCATAATCCTTTATTCGTGTAATTATTAATTAAATATATATTTTCAAAGAAAGAATAAATAAATAGAGAGAAAGGGAGAGAGAGAGAGAAATAAAAATACAAATAATATAATAAAGGTTCGTAAAATTATTCAACAAAGATTAATTTATTCGCGATTCTTTATTAATTCTCCCTTTTTACTGCTTTCAAGGGATAAGATAAATGAATTCTTTTATATTTCATATAATTAATAATTCATTTTATAACTGCAACATAGAGAGAGAGAGAGAGAGAAAGAAATGGTAACGATAAAGAAAATAAAAATATGATAAAAGTTTATACAAGTTGCGAATCTTGTCTATCGATTAAAAAATATACTTATGAAAATTAATTCGTACACGATTTCACATATGATTAATAATTAAGTATCTATTCGAAAAAAAAAAGAAACTAAATCGCAAGAAAGCATATAGAATTAGGAAGAAAAAAAAAGGTTCAAAGATTAATATGAGAGAGAAAAAAAAACACACGAAATAAAGATACAAAATAATATTAATAATAATAATAATAATAATAATAATAATAACAGTTTATATAGTTGTTAGTTATCTTCTTTTATAAAGTAGGTATCTTTAGTAGATATCTCAACGTTATTGGAGCGGAAGATAATGTTCTACAAACGTAACGAGCTGTTCGCGAAAATCTATTCTATCAATATTTTTCCTCCCTTTACTCTTATCTGGTTGTCTCTACGTGTATATATATGTGTGTGTGTGTGTGTGTGTGTGTGTATCGATTGTGAATGCAGTCAATCGATATTCCATTACTCATAAAAAATTGATCAAGACTAGAAAGAAATCGAAAAGAGATAGGAATCCAACACAGCTTGCATTGCACTCTTTTTTTCTTTTTTTTCTTTTTACTTTTTACTTCTTCTTTTTCTTCTTCTTCTTCTTCTTCTTCTTCTTTTTTCTCGTGAGTTTTGAATTCTTAAAGAGAACGAATTTTCTTCTACAAGTTAAATAATCTATCTCGCATCTCTAATTAGATTTTTTTTATCGGATCGATGGACTTCAAGTTCATCTACCTATCTAGTCTTAAGTGCTTAACTTATTAACTTTTGTATTATTTTTATTTATTTTAGTATTTCTTTTTTTCATTTTTTTTCTTTTTTTTTTCTTTGTTGCTATTTTCTTATCAAAGTAAACCAAGCAAGAAAGGATGGAAAAGTACGAGCGTTTGTTTGTTACTTTCATGTCAGATACAAACGATAAATTTTGCAATGCATTTTGTCACAATGCATCGCAAATATTTTTCTTTAATAAATAAATATCTTTCAGAGTATGATTGTTACTTTTCTTCTTTTTTTTTCGTTTCTCTCCGTAAAAACGTAAAACGTAACGGTGACGAATAAAAGTAATCGTATTTGTTTTGGTTTTGTTTTTACATGTACATTCACTGGATTCATTTATTAAGTCAAATTTTGTATGGGAGATAACAGAAAAGTGAATTACGAAAAGTACAAATCCATTGTTGTTAATTAATACCATTGACGAGATGAGTTGTTCATCAATATACCAACGAATAAATAAATAAACTAACGAACGAGCGAACGAATAAACGCGAACAAAAATAAAAATAATCATCTATTTTTCAAACATATATAAGTAATATTTTTCATTGAAATCATTAAGACCCATAAGATTAACAAAATTTTGTTATATTGTAACAGAGGTAGAAGAATAAATAACGTGAAAATCTAATGAAACCTTAATTCGATAATTGCCAATGCAAATACTACCTTTGATTAATTAAGAAGATTAAAATAAGAAGAAAAAAAAGAAAAGATTAAATCGATAATAGATTGAATGGAAAGATTGTCGCAGGGGAAATAAAAGACAATATTAAAATTCTAAGGAGAGGAACTTCTTCTCTCTCGTAAGGTCTTCATTGGACCTTTTCGAGAACCTTGCTAAGGTTCGTACGTCTATTAAGGACGAACGTTCTAAGCTTTTCGAAAATGGGAACAAATGATAAGTTTAACAAGTTTAAAAGCGTTTTTCCTTTTCCAACCTAAGTTATATACGCGTTTACGTTAATACGGGTAAAAAAAAAACAGAAAAGAAAAGAAAAGAAAAGAAAAAATAGAATTAAAAAACAAGAATAAAAAGTGGATGGATGAAGGAAAAATAAGCGAGAGAACGATAATAAAAATGAAAAAAAAGAAATGAATAAAAATACAAAAATAATACTTCGCGTTAAATCCGTTCTAAAAAATTAAAAAAATAAAATAAAAGAAAGTAAGAAACAAGAATAATATATAAACAAAACAAACAAAAATTAACGAATAAATGTAAATTTAAAAATAAGTAAATAGATAAATAGGAGGGATTTGTGTTAAACCTTTCTTCTTTATGAAGAAGAAGAAAAAGAAAAAAGGGCAAGAATAATAAAAACAAATAAATAAATAAATAAATAAATAAATAAATGAAGCCAGTCGAATAAGATATGCCACCCGTTTCACGAAAAAAAAAGAAAGGAAAATTAAAAAAATATATAAATAAACGATGGTTTACATTAACCCCTCATAAAAACAAAAAAAGAAAGGTATATCACTTTGGTGTATCCTAAAAGAAAAAATAAAAGGAAAGAAGAAAACTAAATAGAAAAAAGTGGTTGTGTTTAACCAATCGCGAAAGTTTCGTGTCCAGTGTTGTAATAGTTCTAATAGTAGATGTGTGTTAGTTGTTAGAACGCGTTAAACTCGACACTATGACAAACTAGGAAAGTCCATCGACTCGGAAAGGTTGAGAAAATCGTTTCTCCCGTCTATCATTTTTCGTCTACAAAAACGTTCCGTAGTCGTGCGAAATTAAACGACATTCGATAGTACATTTTTTTATAGAATTTTTCTTTCATCTTTATATAAAAAAAATAAAGTGTATATACCTACAATTATTCGTGTCAAAGTATATCAAACAAATAGGGTCACGCGTCTGTTTGCATTTAAACGGAAATTCATATTATTGAAAATGATTTTTTACGATATGAAAATTAGTACACGAAATGTTCTTTAGTAAAGAATAATAACCCTGTCACGTTTGTCGATAAAATTATTAATTAAATTTAAAAAATGTCGTTTTTTTCACACACACAGACATTTGATAAATCTAGAAAATTAGAAATTCTATATATTATATTATTTTTATTCTTTAAATAAATTACGTAGAAATGGAAGATATCGTAGGTTAAAGCGTATAGTAAATCGAAAGATAGAATTTGTAAAGGCCAGATTAGATTGTACCTAAGAGAACTTTAGAATCTCTCGGACTAATTCGAATTATATCGAACAGAAGTAACATAAACAGTTAGCGAAGTTGGGTTGGGTCTACTGGAAACAAGATAAAGATAAAGAAAGACTATTTATTTCCATTCCTTCTATTTACTTCCATGTCTCTCTCTCTCTCTCTCTTTCTCTCACTCTGACCCAATAATGTTAGAAAAACTAATAATAATGTGAAATGAAATAAAATAGTCTGAGGTAAATGTGTAGAAGAAAGATAAACGTAACTGGTAGATAGACATAAAAATAATTTACAATTACGTTGTGTTAACATTATTGATAATGGTCATATGTCTTTTTTTCTTTTTTCTTTCCTTACAAGAAACGACAAATTTATTGACCAATTCGATTATCAATTTAATGAATATTTATGAATATCATTAAATTTGTATTTATAAAATATTAAACATTTTAATAAAACTAAAATAATACTCACTTATAAAAAATAAAAATTATTATCATTGTAATTCTTTACATCGAATAAACGTTAACTACACACACAAAAAAATGATATATCAATAACGTAAGTAAATAGGAAAGGAAAAATCAATAATAATAATCCTCGAACAATTTTCCCAACGACAAAAAGCACTTTTCTTAATTCCAGTCATTTTATCCGAACGAAATTTATCAAAGACTTTATTGGAACAGTTCTTATGGTGTTTTTCTTAGTACATCATTCAACAGAAGTATCTCTCAATCGTGGCCTTTTTTTTGTTGTTTTTATAGGCACACACACCTTTACTATATTACTTCTATACTAAACTAGAAGAATTATTTTTTTTTGCAGAAAAGGATGAAAAAGAAGAAAGAAGGAACCATAGTCAAAATAAAAAGAAAAAGAAGAAGAAAAAGTAACCGATGTATTATGTAAGAAAGATACATAAATTTGGCTTCTGAATAATGTAAAAACCAGTGACGCGGTATAAGTTAATGATAATATATAAGATAATAATAATGCACAGAAGAAATCTCTCATCAGAATGCATCAAGAAAAACAAAAATATATGATATTTACGTAAGTCAAGTTTTTAAACTAAAAAATATTTTCACATATATATATATATATATATATATATATATACGCTTACTATTCTCCACGTTACGAACCGTTCGACCAGGATTTGGCATCCGTATCTGGTAATTAAGTTCCCACTCTGGTGTACGGTGCAATCCGCTATACTAAATCGCACTACACCAGCCATGCCGATTAAAGGACCGATAATCCCTACCGAGATCGATTTAACCTATGCTTCTGTATCAATTATCCTGGGTGATTGATCATTATCTTTTGATATTAACCTGTTTTCTTGACTTTACCTTAATTTTTCTCTTTCTCTCTCTCTCTCTCTCTTTCTTACTTTCTTTCTTTCTTTCTCTTTCTTTTTCCTGTTTGAATTGATAATATTTTATTGTTATATTATTATTGTTAGTTAATTTAATAATTACTTCGTTTGCATTACTTTTTCTCGAATTATTTTATTCTCATCTATTTTATCCGTGGATTGTTCAAATCTAATTTATCGAGTAGCATCGAATTTTCTATCGAATTATTTTTAATTTGTTTTAACTTATTTTTTTCTTTTCTTGTTTTTCTTATCATCCCTAATTTATTGACTTTCTTTAATATTCCATCCACACTTCGATCATTTATCTTGCCATTGAAATATCTCTGGATATGATTTTTTTTCTAACCTTTTCGTTAACCAAGTACTTGTCGTAAAAAAAATGTATCAAACTTGACCTATAAGAAATTTCTTCTACTTGTTTTTTCTTTTTTTCTTTTTTATCTCTATCGTTACTTTTTTTTTTATTGAAATAGACGAATGCTTTTTCCTAGTTTAAATATTTCTCTTAAAAAGGTAGAATTGCTCGAGATAAAAGTAGGAAGATATATATTTGAGTAGATTAGTAATATTAGTTGCAGCATCATCGAGTCTAAGGAAGAAGTATTTATTTTTCTCCACTTTTAATAAAGCAAGAAGGAAATAAGAAAAAAGAAAAAAGAGTAGATAGTATAAATAGTAATAAATTAAGTATAAACATTTAATTATTTAGTTTTTCTTTCTTTCATTCTTTCATTCTCATCAAAGAAACATTAATTTTCGATTTTATTCTCGTTGAAATAAATTTTGTATTTTGCCATCTATATCTATGCGACTTTTATCTCACATATTCTTCATCTTAACGATTAATTTGACCAATTAAACGTACGAACAAACGAACGAGCTAACGTAGGAACGAATTAACCAAACGCACGCTTGAATTCATTCGGTAGGAACACTCGAAACTGTGTCTACGTTCCAGAACATCGGTCGAATATTCCGCGACACGGGAAATCAACTGCCCGGAAGTTCGAAGGATCGAACAACGTACATACATGAGAATCTAATCATTCGAGTATTATTCGTCGAACGAACAATGGTCAATATTCGTTCACATTAGATAGACTTCATTATGCATCCCATATTGATTCGAGTTAGCCAGATACCTAGGTATCCAGGTATGTGCAAATCTCCGCACCTATTTTATAACCGATCGATCAATCAATCGACAAAAGAAAAAAGAACTAACTTTCCCTGATCTTTCCCCTATCTTCTTTTTCTTCTTCTTCTTTTTCTTTGAGCAAACAGATTTAACTAATCAATGTTATCTTCTCAAATGAAATGTTAAACATTTCAAAGATTTTATATCGGATTGAAAATCCATAATTGTTAAAGGCCTAATGTTTTCTTCTTCTTCTTCTTTTTTTTTTTTTTGAGCAAACAGATTTAACTAATCAATATTATCTTCTAAAATGAAATGTTAAACATTTCGAGGATTTTATATCAGATTGAAAATCCACTATTGTTGTAGGACTGTCGATTGATTTGATTTTCTTTCCATAAAAAAAAAAGAAACCACACGATGACTAGCAATTTCCTCTCCCAAATCGATCGTAAAACGTTTTCCTTTCGAGCTTTCATATTTTTCGTCTAAACGAACGATTTTTAGTACCGAAACTACTATGCTATTTTTATTTAACGCGAAATATTTTTCAACACATTCGATCAGATCTCGAATCGTTTTTCGACAGTTGTCAAGGGGGTTGTTGGTTTTGTCTTCTTTTCCATATTATTTTGTTTGTTTGTTCATTCATTCAAAAAAAGAAAAAAACATATGCGAATGTGATGATTTTTGGTAATATAATTGAACGATTTCAAAAGAGGTCACACTTTTCGATGAATAGAATTTTTTTTGACAGTCCACTCCCAGTTATAAATCGCAAACGAGAATGAGTTCGTTCGTCTGGCAACAAACCGTACCCCCTTCTCCTCCTCCTCATCCCTTTCCACCCATCCTTTCCATCAGCAGTTCGAAAAGGTTGTAATTTAACGCTTGTCAGAAAAACCCACGCTATTTCCTTGTTACGCGGTCGAGACTAATGGCATCACCGCGAAGTAGTGGGGGGTTGGGGGGTGCTGGGGAAATGATAACCTCCTGCTATACGTTTAAAAAAAAAACATTATTTCGTTGCTATCCTACGAGCGCGCGAAAATATGTCAACATTAATGCTAACATGCAACTATCGTGTGTATGCACACGCACGCGTATGCGTGTACGTGTACGTGTACGTGCGATCAAGATTAAAAAAAAGGATACGAAAAAGGAAAAAGAAACTAAATATTGAGAATGCGTGTATAATCTCGTAACGATTTATAAGTTAAAAAAGAGAAGAAACTAAGATAAAAAGAAGAGGAAGAAGTAGGAAGAAATATTAACGAAATAACATCGAATACGTACGTACACGTATTTTCTATTTGTTTTTTTTTTTGGCTTTTATTACCATCCATATTTTACAAACCTTATACATTCGCAAAAAGTAAGTTAAAAAAAAATATTATAACAATTATACGTGTAAATTATAGTAAATGTACGCGTGACGTATAATCTTGACCCGTGATAGGTAGTTTGTTTTTTGTTCTTCTTCTTCTTCTTCTTCTTTCTATTTTATTTTATTCTTTTTTTTATCTTTTTTTTTCTTTTTACTTTCTATTTCTTTCGAAAGGAATCAACGGGCAGATATATTTAGGATGATATGTCTTCCATCATTACGAAGAAAGTTATTGATCGTCCTTCGAATGAGGAAAAAAAGAAGGAGAAGAAGGAGAAGAAGAAGAAGAAGAAGAAGAAGAGAAACCGAAACGAGAAGGATGCGATCGTCAAGGCATTCGATCCATCTTCAACCGGCAAAACGCTCAGTTTCAACACGACAGTCCTTTAAGCGAACGACCGAGCAAAAAAAAAAAGAATCCAAGGCTACCGAAGGAAGGAAAACGATGGAAAATCCACCCCAGGAGTACCAGCAATTTCTGTAATCTCATGATCGAAAGGATCTTCTAATGTGAAATCATTTTCTAAGCCGTTCCTCCTAATGAAAAATATTCAGAAACGAATTTCTATCGCGTTTTTTACTTTTTCTTTTACAAAAGATCGTCGTCGTTGTTTTCCAATATTTCTTCTTTTTATATATTATTTTTTTTCTAATAAAATATTTTATAAAATAATAAACCACTCTCGCATTGGTATATCAAATAAATATTTTATGTTAATTAAATATATTAATTAGTTCTAAACATATATTTTATATTCATTAATTCATAATTTACGTTTAAATTTGTAAAAAGAAAAGAAGAGAAAAGAAAGGAAAAAAGGAAACAAATTTATACAACGCGATAATTATTAATTATTATTTATTTCGAAACACTCGACGTCATAATATGTTGAAAAATATCGTAACACTTGCGTCAAATGTATCCGAAAACGAGTATAAAAAAAATTTGTTTTAATTCTATGACAAAGTTCTCGACATTAATACAACCTTTGGTAAATGTTTTTATCGACTAATAAGGTTCATAAAAAAAAAAAAATAAACAAAAAGAGTTGAGAAAAACTTTTCTCGTGCGAAAGAAAACGAAACGTAAGTGAGAAATAGTTAGAACTATCGTATGTTTTACTTTTTCCTTTTAGAAAGACTCGTTACAACAAGCATAATACATACGAAAACTCGCGCCGTGCGCGCGCAAACATTCGTTCATCATTTTTGGCACGTACGCGTTCGAAACCAAAACTAACGAGGTTAATCCCGTTAACGAGATTCTTATTTTTCCTTTTTCTTTTTTCTTTTTATACTTCTTCTTTATTTAAACAAAGAAAAAAAAACAAAAAAGAACAAGTATTTTTTTATTTTCTCCTTAATTCTTTTCTACCACGTAAAACTCATAAATTAAAGACCAGTTTTCGTACTTTCTGTATCCATAAGAAACGACATAATTACGACCGAATATATATCGAAATAAAAAAGGGGCAAGAGAAAAAAAGAAAAAGAAGAGAAAAATGAAAAGAAACGAAAGTAAAAGAAAAAATAAGAGTATTTGAAGAGAGAAAATTATTTTTTTTTAAATATGTAACATTCTTTCTTTCTTTCTTTCTCTCTTTCTGTCTCTCTATCTCTCTCTCTCTTTCTCTCTCTCTCAAAGAAAAAAAAACAAAAAATGAAGATCGATCAATCCAATTACCATTAATTGCAACGAATTCTCGTATCGATCCTATTGCGTATTCTCTGAAATTGTTGCTGTATATTCATGTGTATTCATTCTCTCTCTCTCTATATATATGCATGTACATACAATGTAAATACCCTAACAAAAGATACACACGTGTATACATATTACATAGCCGGTGAAGTCCAGTTGGAATCACATTTGCAAACAAATTACGATTAAAGCGATCACTTGGTGCGACATTTGCAACAAGATTCGATAGGAAGAAGATCGATAGATCGAATCGAAATAACTTACGGTGGTCTCCCTTCTTCTCCCCCACCCCATAGCCATCAATTTATTTATTACTTTTCTTTACCCCACCTTCCCCCACCCTCATTCCAATCCGATATTTCTATAACGACCTAATCTCTAATTGGTCAATTTACGATCGACCACTTCTTCAATTTTCTCTCGAATTTTTCTTTTCTTTTTTTTTTTTATTATTCCTTCAGCACCTTTTCATTTCTTTCGCAGAAGAAATAGAGCAAAATCTTGGTGAACGGTTTCTCTCTCTTTTTCTTTTTTTTTAAGAAGAAGGTTGAGAAACTAACGAATGGATCGGAAGAATTTTTTTTTTCTTCTTTTTCTACTTTTTTTTTTTTTTTAAAAACCAAGGAATACCATTTTGCATTCGATGGGACAAAACTCTAATGAAGATGCCTTCTTTTTCTCCTCTTCTTCTTTTTTTTCTCTCTATCCGTCTGTCTATCTGTCTGTCTGTCTGTCTTTTCTTTCTCGACTTTGTCGCTTATTAACATACTCATTAGGATAATTCTTTTTAATAATCGACTTCCTCATTTCGATAACGATCGTTCATAGACGGCTATGTTGCAAAAGTCATTACCCATTTCTTTCAATCTTTTTTTCTCAATTTCTTTCCTTTTATCTTTTTTTTTTTGTTTTTCCATAATTATGGAAAATAAGTTTTATTTGGGACTCGATAGGCACGTATATTGGTTAATTTAAATAATAATAATAATAATATTTAATAATACAAATAAGATCTATTTTATATACTCTATAATATATATATATTATTGATCAAAACTATTTTCTGCAAGCATATTTCTAGTCAAACAAATTGGCTACAATTACGATAATTAATATTTCCCCGAGTGTCATCATCGTCGTCGTCGTCGTCGTCGTCGTCGTCGTCGTCGTCGTTGTCGTTGTCGTTGTCGTTGTCGTTGTCGTCCTCGTCCTCGTCCTCGTTGAATATAATTTTGATTAATTGAATCTACTATCTTTTTCATCAAATCAATTAGAATTAGAAAAAGTTGTTTATACGCAATTAAACGTAATATATCATCATCCTGTGACAATGTAACGTCGTGATTATTTTTCTCAAATCTCTTTCTATCATATATTAAATATATAATATGTAAAAAATTTCTCTCTCTCTCTCTCTCTCTCCGATGAAAAAATTCTAATAGTATCAATCTAATCGGAACAAATTAAACATTTCCAAATTTATTTCTATCCCATTGTTGACGATTTAGAGTATGCATAAATCTTATCGTGTTACTTACGTGAAACAAAACTCACGCTAATTAACAATAAATTAAACGCGTATAAATGTTAAGAAGAAAAGGGAAGAGAAAAAAAATCATCGAAAATAAAAAAGAAACTTGAATTTTGTCTTGGCGTTGTATGCAAAAAAAAAACAAGAATAAAACAAAGGACGGGTTGAAGGAGGCGGGGTGTATGTGTGTAGGGAAAAACAAAATGACGAATGAAAATCCCAGTCAGTCAATCAGTTAGTTAGTTAGTCAGCGAATTCTATAGTAAATGGCCATTATTCGTAATTAAATATAAGATCGGATTACACGGTAGTTACTGACACGACGGGGCGGGTGGTGGCGGTGAGGGGGGGAGTGGGGGTTGGGGTTATTAAAGTTGCGTTCCCATCGTATGAAAACATTTTGCGCATAACGCGGAGAAAATTAGCCTCTTCATTAAACCACCCGCTCGAGATTTACTCAAGATAACGAGGGTACACATCTCTACCACCCCGTTTCTATGGCCCACCTGTCTCCTGCCGCAAACCACCCCCAAGCACACCGCTGCTGCCGTCCTCTTCCTACCCTCTCTATCAACCCCTACTACACAACGTTAGTTCGTAATTGAAAATTTGCTTCTAGCGTTAATAAGCGACCAACGATGAGGACGAGGACGAGGACGAGGACGAGGACGTCAATTTCATGACGAAGAGAAATTCGTTCGAGCACGAAGCAAATTCTGAAAGAAGAAGAAGGAAAAGAAAAAGGAAAAGAAAAAGAAGAAGATGAAGCACTGCGCGTATATTATTTCTCTTTTCATTGAGATTTTCTTGCAACCCAGTCGTCTCGGAATATTTTATTTATTATTAATTAATTAATTTAATTTATTATCATTTATTATTATTTATTATTATAATTAATTATTTATTACTTATTTAATAAATTAAATTAGAATTTCTATTTAATCGGGAGGGGGAGGGGGTAATAAAAGAAAGTAAGAAAATTTATATTACGTTCGTGTTTTTTAGTTTTCCAGGAGACAGGGATATGAAAGGGAGGAAGGAGAGAAAAGAAAATTCGAAAAGAAAAAAAAAACAACAACGCGGTTAAATAAAAAAAAAAAATGAACCGCGTTCACAGGACGACGATTTGAATTAACTCCGGAAATAAATGTAAAAACTAAAAAAATAAAACAAAATTCGAAATTGGCAAATATGATATATATATATTGAATAACGTTATAACGAAAAGAAAATTACGTCAGAGTTGCGTTATTTTTTAATAAAAAAAAAAAAAGGAAAAGTAGTTCTCTCAATACCGTCATTTTTTTTTACTATTTTCGGTATTTCTAAAAGGAACGACGATCTGAACATCGTGCGATATAGATAAATCGAAAAATAAAACGATTGATAGGGTGGGGGGGGTGAGAGAGAGAGAGAGAGACAGAGAAAGAGAGAGGAAACGAAGAAAATTACGTTCGAGCGAAAGCTTTTCTTTCCCTTTTTTTTCATTTTTTTCCTCTTGTTTTTTTTTCCTCTTTAAAAAAGTCGATAGACCAAGATGGTAAATGTTCTTTTTTTCTTTTCTATTGCTGTCGGTTCTATTTTCTTTCTAGTTCCTAACAGGACAACGATCTAAATACCCCAACACGCGAAGTTTCCTAACACGCGAGAAAGATACAGTTTGATAAGTTAACGAGTTGATTGTTAACGGAAAACGAAAAGAAAAAAAAGCAAACAAAAAAAAAGAACGCGTCGTCGAGGAAATAGACTTTATCTAAAATATATCCTTGTTTCTTTTCTTTTTTTTTTTACTTTTTTCAATAGGATACGTCCTAATCGTTTCTCGTATTAAAACAACTAACATAATTGAATCATATTCGGTGTTGAGACGATCGAATAGAAACAAAAAAGAAAAAACACCCCATACACACACACACACACACACACACACACATATGAAGTGTTTAATTCTTCCCACATCTCGCATTATTTCACGATAAACAAATTACAAAGTATACGTGTCCGCGCATACTCTGTAGATTATTTCAGAATGATTAATAAATGTATATCAAAACACGTCGTCAACAAATTTCATTTCAATCTTGCTCGTACGTGAACGATTACTTTTCGACGCCTATCAAATGCTCGTTTATTACTTTCGACGTTTATGAATAAAAAATGAAAACAAAAAAAAATGGAAGAAGAAACCAGGAAAAACGAAATACAAAGTGGAAAATAACGAATGTGGAGTGGGGATTGGGAAGAGGGGGATGGGAGGGATGTTAGGTTGTAAATAACAGAACCTAACGAGAAACAATAGTAAACGCGGTAGATAAATAAAAAGGAAAAATACCAAAAATACCGTTCGTGTATGAAATGAATACAACAAAATAATCAATAAACAATTAATATCAAAATTATGACACAGGATACGTATACGTGCAACACGCGTTAATTGTAAGTCATACGAACACGATGATATGCATGTGTTGTATGCACGTTAGCGTATATAATTTATCAATCATGAAAATGTGTAAAGGGAGAGAGAGAGAGAGAGAGAGAGAGAGAGAGGATTTACTTGGTCGTTAATTAACGTCGGTTAGTTTCAAAACCGTCATGAAATTTCACTCGAAATATATTTATATATATATTCTTTTCATTTTTGAAGATCGTTCAATCTTCTAGAAAATGGGGTGGGTGGGGGTGGGTTGTTAGAAAGAGTTCACGCCCGAAACCAAAGCTTTGATTTCAAGGGACACACTTCGTGGCACTCTACTTTTCTGAAAGAAATACAAATAGAAAGAGAAAGGAAGAGAGAGAGAGAGAGAGAGAGAAATAAAAGAAGTTAGAGAATAATAGAATTTAAAAGTTACTTAAACGAGATAGATGGCTAAGTGAACTAAAAGTGCCGGATCTATAAGAAATGGTACAACCGAAGTAGTTCGTAACGATGAGGGGAGTGGGGGGTTTTGAAATTAACTGAAAGAAGAATATCGAATTAATTCGATGAAAAAAAGAACAGAGAAAAAAGTAAACGAATAAGGGATAGCTAATGAAAATAGAATAAAATGAATGAGGTGAGGAAGAATCCAAGAGAAAAGAAGAAGAAGAGCAACAAAAAAAAAGGAACAACGGGTCAGGCGAGAGATAAAAAAAAAAGGAAAATCGAAAAGAAAAAATTAGAACACGCGCGAAATCGACGAAACGAGGTTACCCGTTTCGATAAACAGGGTTTATAAGTTTAGTTTGATAGAATATAAAATAATGTTTCTCTGTTTCTCTTTTCTTGTCTATGTTTTTTGTTTTTTGTTTTGTTTGATTCGTTTTTTATTTTATGTTAGATATCTTTTGAAAGAATAACGCATATTATACGAGGGATGAAAACGACAAACTGATCGACGACCTGTCACTTACGTGAACTTTATTCCTTTTTTCCTACCTCCATCCCCCCTTTCCCCCCACCAACATTTCTTTCTTTCTTTTATCAAGTCCTCCTCTTATCCACTTCTATTCTTATTTCTTTTTGTAGTTCTATCCTTTATCCCCGGTTTTGGTTTGGTTTTCTTTTTTGTTGCTCGTTGTATTGTTAGTATTATAGTGGCAGAATTGTCGACGAGGGTGGTTGTTGTGTCTTCGGTTCCTCAAGGACGTAGTTTGTCGTTGACGATGGCACACCGATCGCTCGAATCGAACGTCAACGTCGTCACACGATCTCTTCTTCGTATCCACGTCGATGAGTTTAACATCCCTTTAAATTCTCTTCCTCTCTCTCTCTCTCTCTATTTTTCTCTCTTTCTCTCTCTTTCTTTCTATATTTATATATAGATAAGTATGTCGTATCGTTGTCTAACACACACTCTTACTTTTTTTATCTCGCAGAAATTTCTTTTTCCTCAACAACTTCGAACAATTTATCTTTCTTCTTCTTTCTTTTCTCTTTATTCTTCTATTTCTCTTTCACTGTACGTACATTTTTTTTACAAGGAAAAAACAAAAACAATATCCGATATGATATCTCGAAAATGACAAGAGGATACAGTTAAGAGATGACGATAAAGAAGAAGAAGAAGTAAGAGTAAGAAATAAATATAAGAAACGGGCGTGAAAATGGCCGAGATAAGAGACGATGAAAAAGAACAAATTTAATTCGAATCTTTAAAAACGATGACGAACTAAGTGACAATGAGGACAGGCATGGAGATCAAAATATACTGAAAGGTAGAATAAGAATAAGAAGAAGAAGAAGAAGAAGAAGAAAAAGAAGAAGAAGAAGTATAAAAGGAAAGAAGGAAGGGTGACAAACAGAAAGAGAGAGAAAGAAAGAAAGAAAGAAAGAAAGAAAGAGAATGAAAGAAAGGGAGCCAGAAAGAAGTTTATCAACAAAAAAATATGAAAGAAAATGAAAATATATATAATATATACATATACATAGACACATACATATATATATATATATATATAAATCGACTCGCGAAGGGAAAACGAACGTGCGATAGAAGAACGGAGAAACGCGCGCGTGTTCGACGCCGATCTGAATTGCACTGGTCGGTTCAGCCCTTTACTCTGTCGGAGGGGTAGCTACTGAGGGAGGGAGGGAGGAAGGAGAAACAGAGAGAGGGAGAGAGAAAGACGAGACGAAAAGAAATAGAGATAGAGAACGAGAGTGTGTGTGTGTGTGTGTGTGTGTGAGAGAGAGAGAGAGAGTATGTACGTATATGTGTATGTATATATATATATGTGTGTGAGAGAGAGAGAGAAAGAATCTGTGGAGGGGCAGGGATAAACACAGTGGAGGCAACCGAGAGGAAAGGGAGAAGGGGAAGATGTGGGAGGAGAAGATGAGGAGAGAGGGCATATACTACATATATATATATACATCCCCCTCTCTCTTTCTCTCTCTCTCTCTCTCTCTCTCTCTCTCTCTCTTTCTGTCTCTCTTTACCTCTGAATCCCTTTCTCTCTCGCTCGTACTAACAGTATCCACCACTGTTGAAAACCACGGTGGTAGTTTTCGCGCGACTCCCACGAGGTTGAGGATGCTGTTGGAGGTAAAAGAAGCGCAGGAAATAGAAAGAGAAAGAAATAGGATTGGTGGGAGGTGTTTCCGAGAGAGTAATAGGAGGGGGAGAGAGAGAGAGAAAGGGTGGGGAGAGAAGATGAGAGGGAAGAGAGGGTGAATCGAGCATGTCGATGGTGTGTGTGTGTGTGTCTGTCTGTGCGCGCTGTTCCAACACCGGCCTCCTTCACCTTTACGAAAATTAAAACAAAAAGAGAGAAAGAGAGAGAGAGAATGCGCGGAGAGAAAAGGCAGATATCGTGACGCGTTGCTCTAGATCATGCGGTTTGGGATCATTCTCTTAAAGTAAAACACAAAAGAAAAAAAAAGACTTTCTCTGCTTTTATCTGTGTGTGTGTGTTGTGTTATGTGTGTGTGTGTATCATTGCTTTGTCACTTTTTCGTCATCTTCGTCGTCTTTATCCTAAATTCAAGCCCCTCATCCCCTTCTCAGATTTGTGATAATTTCTATTATAATTCAGTGAGTTTACCGTAAATTTACTTCTTGTTCTTGTTATTACTCTATTCTTACTCTCGTGATCTATTTCTTGACCTACGGGCTAGTCTAGATTGAATTATTTGTCTATGTACCTGTTTATCTTTCTATTATGGTTTCTCTGTGCATGTATGCATGCATGCATGAGTGCATTTGTGTGTGCGTACGTGTGTGTTATATGTAAATATACGTTTCGTATTCTATTTCCTTCCATTAGCAACTAACTGCGTGGATAGTTGTTTAGTTTTTAGTATTATAAGTTAAGGGATGATATAATTTACGTGTTTACTTCTAGATTAGCTAGATATAAAATATATATATGTATGTGTATGTTAGCTTATAAAATTATCTATAGAACTGTGTGCATGCATTATATACGATCTTATAGGCAGAGATAGATTTAATAAACAAATCAAATTTAATTAAAGAAAATAATAATCATTCAGATATTTGAACTGACTTTTTTTTTGACTTCAGAGAAATGATATTTTAACTTTGTTAATATTATACTGTATTAAATGCAGATATAAAGCGAGACCTTTTAAATGGGAACGCTTGAGTGTCTGGATTGCTTACGTACGACATGTAAAGAAAATTATTGAGGGAAAAGTAAACTCGGTTGAAATTTTTTTAATCCTCCTTCGCTATTACTCGTTTCCTTGAACAATCTGAACGATTTTTCTTGAAAAATAATTTCTCATATTTAATTATTAAATCACGTTTAATTAGATATAATAATTTATGCGCGTATGTTTGTACGTACACGCATACGTTCACGTAACACATATACGTTATTTACACAATTAACGTACTCGTATCCAATCCTTTTGTTTTTATTTCTATTTTCACAAATTATTTTTATTGATTTAATTTTTCTTCATTTTTCAGGTAAAACAAACGATTCGCTCACCTAACTTCTGCAACTATTATAACTGACCTTACATAAAACAATTTTCTTATGACCTCGAGAACAGTATGATATCGGGAAAGAACTGGTGGGATTCGAAAGAGATAGAATGAATGAACGAATGAACGAATGAATGAATGAATGAATGAAAGAAAGAAAGAAAGAAAGATAGAAAGAGAGAGAGAGAGAGAGGAAAAGAAAAAGGAAACGAAGTGCGCTTCTTGTTCTTTCGACTTTTCCGCCTAAGAGAAGAGAACATCGGCTAACGGCTTATCCCCACAGCTTTTTCCACCAGAGATTTACGAAAGCGTAGCAGCGAGATTTAACCGTTTCACGGATTCTTCTTTACGATTCGAAAAAGTAATACCTACCCTTTCAAACTAGAACGATGACAAAATTCCATCAAAAGTTTTGATCAATTTTAATATATCCCAAATCATTCGTTTATATATAATATATTATTTTAATACTCATCGTTATTTTTAAACTTTATGAGAAATTCTTACCGGTAGCATGATTGACTCCCCCAAATTATGCCCGAAATAAATTAAAGAAAAAAAATAAATCATCCTCAAATTACACCCGTTTCGTATAATCAAATAACGCAAAAAAAGATAAACATTTCTGATATATTTTCCCGTAGAAAAAAAAAAATGAACAAGATACATTAAAGATAATATTTTTCGATCGTACGTATTTTTTCCGTTAACGAAACGATAATTTCCCATAAGCGAAGATCGATAATAGGTCGTGGGGTTTGAAATAACAAGAAGAAGAAAAAGAAGAAGAAAAAAACAAAACAACAGATAAAAAGCGTTACGAAGAACTTGTTAGATCCAAAATAAAACGATCACCCTGATACATATATTTTTATATACTTTCATTCTCTACTTCTTTTTTCTTTCCCCTTCTTTTCTCTTACATTTTTATATTACCTACATATACCAGAAAGAAAGAGAATGACGGAGAAGAGAGTGAACGATAAAATGAAGAGGGTGAAGAAGACGGGGAAAAAGAAAAGGGAATAAAAAAAATGTAACCCTGTATAGGTAGGCAGGTAGGGAAGGTACGAGTTGCCTGCAATTACCCGCGACAAAGCGCGTTAAATTTCCTGAAATTACTGGCCCGTGTTTCAGGTCGTATACGAGCGTTCTTCTCTCGGTACCCTACCTTTCATTTCTACCTACAAACTCTCGTTCCCTCTCTTTCTCTCTCTCTTTTACTAGAGGTTCGAATTCAGTTCTCTACCGAAACTCGTTTCCACCCCTTGTTCCTCTCGAGACTACACTTTCTTTCGTCGCCTTTTCTGGTCGGTAAATTTGGTAGTAGATCGACTGAGAAATAAAACTCGATGAATATAATAAAAAGAAAGAAAGAAATAAAATAAAGAACAAAAGTAACCAAAAAAGAAACAAAAAATTAAATTAAATGACAAGAAAAGGAAAGAAAATATAGAAAGAATTATTCGTTCGTTAAATCGTGACTTTCCATTACGAAATACGATCATTGGCTTGTCTTATGGATATGGGAAGTTACAGTAACTTGTGAAAAGGTGGACTACGCAGAGAACATACGTAAACGACACATGAGAGAGAGAGAGTGTGAGAAATTGTGAGAAATGAGAGAGTAGGCAAAGATTAATGACAAGCTTTCCTCAGCGGCGATTCGAATTTCGTGTTAATGGGATAGGCAGGATATTTTAAGGATAACCCAAGAGACACACGCTCCTGGTTATATCTTTCGTTGGTATCTGTGCGACGCAGGCGCAACCGCCCTACCCAGTTTTCCAGAGATCTTCGTATTTGTATCTATATGAATTTGTGTATGTGTCTGTGTGTGTGTATGTCTCTCTCTCTCTCTCTATCTCTCTGTGTATATGTATATGCATTTGTGTATATATATGTACGCGTGAACATATATACAATCGTGATATACAAGCGAATACGTAGTTAAAAGCCATGGGGGTGGGATAGGGTTGGAAAAGGGGGAGGGGGGGATGTAAGTACTTATTCACAGAGTATGTAAGCTGTGACCGATAACAGAAGAAGAAGAAGAAGATAGTAAGAAAATGTGAAAGTGGGGAAAATAAATACGCGAAAATTCCCCCCGTATGATGCCGGGACTGAAAGAATTTGTAAAAGAAAAAAGAGAAGAGAAGGTAAGATGAAAACGAACCCCCTCGTTCCTTCCCTTCCATACCTAGTTTTATGGTTTTAACGATGTTCCTTATTTTTTTTCTTTTTCTTTTTATTATTTAAAAATACCGATGCACCTCTCTCCTCTCCTCTCCTTAGAATTTTCCGAATACCGAACACGCTGCTCCCTTCTCTCCTTTCATAACTTTTATTATTATCTTCTTTTCTTCTTAACTTTTCCTTTCTATTTTATTTTGTTAATCCCACCCACACAAGCCCCATGCACAACCCTTTCTCTTCCTATTCTCTTTTTCTTTCCTTCGCGTTTTTTTTTCTACGTTAATATTATATTTTTTTTTCTTTTTCTTTTTGTTCTTCCCCCCGCCGCGCCCCTTCATCGGCTTTGCGGAGTATTATTTTTCCAGTTTTGCTTCTTTCTCGTCGTCATTATTTTTTCTTTTTTTAATAACCAACAATCTTATTTCTTTATTTTCGTGAACGCGCTAAACCTCCTCTTCTCTGCAAGTCTCGTCTATTCGTTCCATGTTTTTTTATGTAAACCAGGGTGATGGAAAATATTCCTGTTCAATTTTTTATTAAAAATCGTGATACACGGAAATTGTGTTATCGGAATATCGCGTTATATGAAGATCGTTGCAATTTTTTTTACTTTCTTTTTTTTTCGGTTATACATACACGCGAATCATGTTTTTTAAAAGTTACCGCGTCATAAGAGGGCCCTGCAATATTTTTTTATTTCCTTTTAACATAAATTCTTTTCAGCATTGTATTACAAGAGGGTTGCTACTTATTTTATATGAACTTTTTTAAATATTTTTACAGTATTGCGTTATAAGCGGATTGCCAGTTTGTTTTTATGAATTTTTAAAAATAGTTTTACAAAGTAATGTATTATTATAAGAATAACGAGGGTATTTTCTATTAGTCATGGTATTTTTTTTTCGTACGAACTTACAATATATTCAGATATAAATTTTTATTTAAAACATTTTTCGTTTTATTTCTATCCTTAAACGTTTTTATTTTACGTATGTATATAAACGTAAATTAGTTCAATAGAAATCATTAGTTATTTGTATAGAACTTCTATTCATTTAGATTATATATGTATATACGATCTTATATCCTGTGATATTGTACAGTTGAGAAATTTGATTCCCCTATCGAGATCTCGTAACACTTCTTATCACTTTGAGCATTCAATCGATGCTCATCAAATGTATCATTTGATTTGCCGTCGTAGATGTCGTGTTCGTATATCGCAAAATGACAGGACGAATTGGATGCACTTTGGTTAAACGAAAATTGAACTTGTCAAGAATGAGGAGCTCGTATTACTCCTTTCTGCAGATAGATATGTACCTATTACTATCCTACAGGTTATTATTTATACGTATACGAGGTTGGTATACATATTTTATTCGTATTTAAATATAATACAAAAATGAAATATCAATTAATTCATATACTTTAATATTTTTTTATATTCATTTTTTATATTTATTTTTTATATTTATTTCATATTTAATATTTTAATTCATATTTTTTATACAATTTTTAATTCGAATAATTTTACTGTCAATGTTTAATTTTCTTTTTCTTTTTTTTTCTTGTAATAAAATTTTCAAAAGTAAATTCAAATAATTTTCAACCGAATAAATCAATATTAACATTGGATATGTTTTTTAATTACCGATAAGATATTTTAATTTTCAAACGCGGGCAAATATTATCCTATCCGATTGATATTATCGAAGTTATGAGATTCCAAAGTCATGTATACCGTTAAAATACGAAGAAACATTTCTCCTAATCCAATATACATGTATAAAATATATCCACACATATAATACATAAGTATCTGCTATATTACATTTGAAAAGAAAAGTAGAACTCGCGTTAAGAATTTTTTCATTTCAAGTAAGAATCCTTCTGATATTTCAAATAAAACAAGAAGATATCGTAGAATCTTCTAGATTATAAAATTTACTTGACTTTTTAAGTACATAAACATATATATATATATACAAGTATATATACGTATATATCGAAGTGTTCTGATATCGATTGGTATTTACTTATGAAATACGATAAACGCTAGTAAGCAAGGAGGATGCTACTAGAGAATATGCTATCGTATTATCGAAACTCGAAAATATTGCTTTTCGAAATTGTATCAAAATCTTTCCCTATGATAGTATTATACTTAATACATACGTACATTTATCTAAAATCGGATATATTTATTTCTATGTAAATGAAACGGTGTATCTATGGGTATATGTAAATATTATCAGTAGAATATCCATGTCGATCGTATAAACCCATCCTATTTGATGATAGATAAATCATATTTTAAAATCACGTAGCAATAAATGTATATGATATGCGTAATGCACTTTGAAATGTGTATACGTACTTTGGTGAAAACAGATTGGATCAGATAAAAGGAAGAAAACGTAAGTAAGTAGGTAAGTAAGTGGGTAAGAAATAAATAGATAAAAAGGAAAGATAAAAATAGTTAAAGTATTTTTTCTATTTTCTCTCTCTCTCTCTAAAGTGAAAGAAAATATTGAAAGGTAAAGCAACGAAATAATATTTGTGAAAATGATTTCATGCGCGATCGCTGCATCAAACAGTAAACGAAAGATTTCTTTTTTTGCACTCTCTGATATAAGGAAACAGGAAAAGAAGATGAAAAGTGGCAAAATGTTTAATAAATTGAAACATCTATATACATATATATATATATACAGATATCTACTATGTTTTTAGAAAATTCGATACTCTCTCATTCCAATTTACAGAATCATTCCATTAACGTTAATTGCATATACAAAAGAATAATCAGGACACAAATTCGATCTACATTGATGTTGATCGTAAATGTACGCGTAAGTTATAACCACTTAAAGTGTATATAATATAGTACTTTGAAAAGAGGAGAGAAAAAAAAACATAGCAAGATATCGATAATATCTCGAATGTATAGAATCAAAATAGATAGAAATTTGGTCATTTGCCGATAAATTTCAATGAAATTTTATTTCTTTGGTTTGATATCAGTTCTCTTCTTTTTCTTTTTCTTTTTTTTTTTGTTCAACGTGGTGCGTCGTTCAAGCCAATTCATCCTATAGAATAAATCTGATATAAATCGGATAGCTCAAACCCTTTTCAATGGAAAATCGATATAACCTATTGGAATCCTAATCCATCGAAAACTCGAAATTCGCTTCAAAAACGGTCACGAAATCCGAGCGCGAAAACGCGTTTTCTTTATCTGCCTATATTTATTGCGACAACAGCAACAGCAACAGCAACAGCAACAGCAATAGTAACAACAACAACAACGACAACAACAAAAAATCACACACGGTAAAAAAAGAGTGAAAGAAAGCGGAAGAGTGAGTTTATAAAATAAACGCAAGTACAAACTAAAACATGACAGAACAAAACTGTCGAAATCGTCCAGTCAGGAATACACTGAACTATTATTTGATTTTCTCTTATGTAAGCTTTATAAGTGGAAATACATGCACGCCATAAAGTTAGTAAATCGTTTGCTGATATTCGCAAAAATTTAATACACCGATAAATTTAGAAACAATGTATATATGTTATTAGATCAAATATTAACAAGTTGAATAATGTTTCAAGAGATTCTCAGCATGTTCCTACGTTAATAATACTCTTGTACAATTGATACACCTAATTTATTAATTAATTGCACTGTTAATTGAATGAATTAAAACTGATGAAAAACAAAAAGATCAACCTGACCTAATCTAAAATAAATACACGCATATATAAAAATGACATATATTGGGAAAATCACTCGTGAGCAAAATCAAAGGTCTTACTAATGATCGCTTATGCTAATTTCGAACAAGAAATATCTATGAATACAACCAGTAACCTGTCCCGATATTGGACTTTTCATCCTCGGCATGATTGGGTATTGGAGAAACATTGAACTTCAACACTTATTTTTACCGAAGAAAATTCTGATAAAATACTAACGAACAAAGATCACGTTTCATTCTATCCTTAAAAAAAAATAAATTTGATTAAGATAGGATTATTTGTACAGAATTATACTAATTGCGTTAATACCTATGTGAAATAATAAATATAACATTAGTATAAAACTAAACAAGTAACAATATTTGCAAATAATTATTTGAACAATTAATTAAAATCGATTGAACGTGTCTCGAATTATTTATGTGAATTTAATACAGCAATAAATAAAATGAATTTAAATCAATAAAATGTAAATAACAATCGCAACGCCTAATCAAATATAATAATTGATTCGATAAATCATTTCATTAATATTACAATTAATTAACGAAACGAGAAGTTACAATTTTCTAATACATCGAACGTCAGCCATTGCTTACTCAACACTGCTTACATTGCACCATACAAATTCTATGGACACCGTAAGCAATATCGGTTAACGGATATCATCACGGAAAAGTTGCTGCGTCGAAGATCCATTTGTAAATGAATAAATTTCTACAATTATAAATGAAAGAGAGATAAAAATATTTGCACGTATTTAAATACTTTATTATTGATTGATATGATTTCAACGGAATGTGATGAATTTTAAATGATTTTCCTAAAACCATAAAAATAATGAGATTATGGTAAAAATCTTTCTGAAACCATAAAAAAATATGAGATCTTATAATTATGGCTACAAATCTTCTTACCTAATTTCAAAGTATTCACACCATCGATTATGACTGCATGAAACCAAATAAATCAAATGAAAATTAATTAGATATAAAATTCTGTAATATAAAATATTATTTAATTACGTAGGAATAAATTCTTACGGGGATAGAAGACACCTTACGTCTTATCTCTGCGCCGTTCAAAATCAAAATAAGTTGTGTTGTATGTATGCTTCCCCTCTTATCACGTTATTCTAAATGTTTTTCTATGTGTACTTAATAAAGGACAAATTTCCTGAAATTGGAAAATTCCTGATTATTACTAAGTGTAAAAATAAACAATAAATACGCTTGTTATAATATAAAATAAGCTTGTAGAAAAAAAAACATACAATGAATGCATCGAAAGTTACCTTTTTCTTTATTGATGCATGTTTCGTATTTATAAAGATAGATATTTATTTATTTTTTAATATTTATAGATGATTATATAATAAGTATACATATGTATGTATGTGTGTATGTATCGGTTCTTTGATTGAAATAATTTTAAAAACAATTAGTAAATGTAATCTTGAATTTTGGATGATTTTAAAATACATATACATATTAAAATAGAATATGAATTAAATATATCATGTTGCTAGAAAATTCAAGTCATAATTAAGTATGTATATATCGATTATTCGATTCAAATTATTAAAAAATAATGTTTAAATATATATCTCAAATTTTTGATAAGCCTAACTAAAATACATATACATATTAATACATGGAATATATCTCAATTTTTTCAAAATTTTGATAAAATTCAATGAACTTTGTTAATCTTATTTTACCGTACTGAAATCATTTCACATCTTTTGAAACATCCTGTAAATATGTACGCATAAACATATACAAATATACATACCTTTCACACTTACACATATAAGTACCTAAAGGTATTTAATAGTATATACAAATATTAGCTAACTATAGTTAGAACTTACGTAAAGCTTCAACTAGGTCTAATAATGACCAATTTAGCTCGACGCGGCTTTAGTTTAATTAATGAGGACAACTTATCCGATATTGTAAGCTGACTTTCGAGGTAGGAACGAAATAACAGATGATTTTTCATGTTACACTTACTAACCAGCAATCTACATATATATGCATATACATATATATATATATATATATATATATATATATATGTATCTGAATATTTGTAGGGAGTAAAGTTAGTCTTCTAATGGTAGTGCAATATCATCGATAGTGCACTTGAATCATTAGCAAATAACAATAGCTAAAACTCGTTCGAATACATGCAGAGATTCCTAACTGAAGATAATAAGTTTATATCCGTTAGACCTAGCACGAGGTGTTTTAATGAGGCATTCTCTCTCTATCTCTCTTTTTCGCTCTCTCTTTCTCTCTCTCTCTCTCTCTCTCTCTGCCTCTGTTTTTATATCTGTCTGCTGAATGGAAGCTCTGTGGGAGAGATTTTTCTGCTTTTATCTTTTTCTTCCTCCTACGCGCTACTTTCTTTTTCTCTTTTTGTTATATTTTTTATATTTTTTAACTTCTTCGCACGTTTTACAATTTGCACGTTACCAGAGGAAAAAAAGCTTTAATCTTTTTCTTTCACCTATTTTCTTTTTGTTTTGTTTTTTTCCTTTATCACGTCCCATCGCATTATTCGTATTTAACGAAACGTTAGAATAGTTGCTCTTTAAAAGAAAAAAAATATGATCCCGAGTATGCATGAGTTTGTCTTGAACTATTAGTCTTTTTTCTGTAACGTACTTTTTTTTTCTAGATTCGATCAAGAAACAAACGTGGCTTCCTTTTACGCTTGCGTGAAACCCAACGTATTTTGTTATAATATTTTTTTTTTATTTTTTAACATCGTTCCTTGACAATTAATCATTTTTTTCAATTTTCTACTCGAACGAGAAAAAATTGGATTTTATTTGAAAATATTGACCAACGACCTTGAAATCTCGTGGAGGGAGAAATAAAAAAAAAATGTAACGTTAATGGACAAATTCTTAATATCAAAATAGCCTAACTTTATGCCGAACTATTTTTTTTTTTCATAAAAATAATAAAAAGTTAAATGATTCACCTAACAATACGGTACGTGTATATTCTTTCAACACATTCATATGAAAAATTTTTCGATAAAGTGAAAATAGAATGATGTAATATCGATAATTTCAAAACAGAAAAATCTACATAGAAAAAAGAAAATATGTAAAATAATGAAATAAAATAATGGATGACAAAGAATAAAATAAAATAAAATAAAATAAAATAAAATAAACAAAAAATAAGAGAAAGATTTGTTTTTTTTATCGGATATTTTTCATCGCGATGTAGTCGAATAAAGAGAGTTTGACCTAATTCATAAGAATATTCTCTCAGCCAAGATTTAATTCGCATCTACTGCGAATTAATAAATAAAAGTGGAAGGATATTAAAAAATTGCAAGTAGGTAATATAACAAGTTGTAATTATCGAATGGGTTTGCAACCGGTAACACGAGTTGCCGATACGAAATTATTCGTGGGTGGGAGAAAGGCGAGAGAAAAAAGACGAAGACAATGTGTGTGTGTGTGTGTGTGTGTGTGTGTGTGTGTGTGTGTGTGTGTGTGTGTGTGTGTGTGTGTGTGTGTGTGTGTGTGTGTGTGTGTGTGAAAGAGAGAGAAAAAATTAAAAAGAGAGACAAGGAAGATGATATTTATGCATCGAAATTATAATAACTCGACGGTAATCTCCTTTAGCAACTACGCGCGTAGAAACTTAGTTAACTTATTACTAAAGCAGCTCAAACCTGACGTAGTTTTGCTTCCTCTTATGATTTATATATATGTATGTGTGTGTGTCTGCATGTATTTTGTCTGTTCTAATGATTCGTCTGTCCTAATTATACCTACATTACATACACACATACATATATGACTTTTTCTCTTATCGTATGTGAAAGAGTTTATTCAAATTCGTACGTAGAAAAATATTATGAGAGATCGGTTCGTACATAAATTAATTAGACAATAGAAAGTAAAAGATAGATAGAGGGGGAGAGAGAAAAAGAATGAGATTTTATTCTAACTTGTAGTTTAAACAAAAAATGATCTGTCAGTAGTATAAATTTGATTAAACAAAAAATAGGAAACAGAAAAGATAAAGAAAAACACATAATGATATTTTAATATTCAACTTTTAATTAGAATATTTACCAATCGCCTAATTTAATTTTCATTAAAAAAAAGAAAACCTCAGAATTTAACAATGAATAAAATAAAGAAAAAAGAAAGATAGTGGTATTTTGTAATCAGTAAAAATTTTTCAGAGGAATCTTCTGAAACTCAAATAAATTTGATTTTCGTTAAAAGGAAAAGCTAGTATAGAGGAGGTGTAGGGGGAGAGAGTGGATAGAAAGTATATATAATAAAACAAGGTACGTCAGTCGAGGAAGACGTTGTGCCTTAGGAAATTAGAAAAGCATGGTAAAGTCGTACTCTCAAGTTTCGGCCCCATTTTCGTAACTTTCGGCAAGTACTTGCATGAAAAAGTTATAGCTCGTTAGGTAGCTCTTTAGGTGTACTTACTATGCTAGTCTGGTATTGGCTTAAGTTGGCTACGTTGGTCTATAGGTTCCTAGAGACCTTGTATTCAGCTAGGCAGACATTCATCTCTGTTTTACTCTTGCGAAGTTACTAGTAAATCATACTTGTATTTATGCGGTATCGTAGCTTTGGATACACCTATATACTCTTCGACAGGTTTCTCCGAAATAATCTTATTAAAAAAATAAATAAAGAAAGAAAAAATGTACAGAGAAAGAAATGAGTGATATGATTACCCCGGTACCCAACTTAATCAAATAACTTTTTACAACTTAATTATAACGAAAGAAACTTTATAAGCTAGTTTTGTAAAAAAGGAATACTTTTCTTTGATCAAATGAGAAATAGAGAAATAAAAGGAAACAAAGTAAAAGAATTGTAGATGAAATTCACGCTCTCTACTTCACTCTTCCTCTGTATAAAAGAGATATCAAAATACGGCGCGATATTTAAATAGAGAACGTCGACGCGTACACGAGTTATCGTTTCCGATAAAATAGTTATTTCCATAGAAATCGTTTGTTGCGTCTCGTACGTGGAAAACGCATGAGTAAAATCGATGTCATCGAAGTTACCATACACACACACACACACACACACATACACATTTATATACGTACACGTATACGAGTATATATAATACTTGAAAACAGTTATGAATTTAAAATGGGATCACAAAGAGATCACATTTTCCTCTACGTCGAGTACTTTGCGAAAAAGTGAAAGTAAAATTACATTTTGTAACGTGAATAAGGAGAATAAGAGAAAGAAAAAAAGAAATTTCCGAGATTGTCTTCTTTCCTTTCGAGAGAAGAAAATTCTAGTTGGACGTATTTATTTAACGGGGCATACAATTTTTCATTTGTTATCGTAGTGACACCAATGGAAAGAACGCCCTGTACGTTTTCTTAAAATGGTTACGTTTAAGGGTATTATTTCCACTTTGCCACGGACATTTAGCTACATTTATATTTATTATGCCTCTGGCACGCGGTTGGTATGTCTCACGAATCTCTCTTTCTCTCTTTCTTTCTCTTTCTCGCTTACATTAGACAAAGTATTCGCACTTTTCAAAAAATATTTCTATCTTATAGACCAACCTTACTCAAATCCGAAAACGAATAAGATTAAAATAAACAGGGAAAGATAGTGATGGAGAGAGAGAGAGAGAGAGAAAGAGAGAAAGACTAGTGTCATTTTGTAAATATTTATTGTTTATTTCTTTTTTCTTTATTGAAAGAGAGAGAATGAAATTTTTATCTGATAAATTTTTCAACAAAATATATAACCACGCGTATTTATTAATTTATCGGTTTGAACAATATAGAGTAATATGGAAATTTGTATTGATTTATATTCGAATAAATAAAAAGGCATTAATACATTTGATGTTGAAAAAAATCTATGCTATATATTTTTTGTCATTCGAATAAAATCTTTGACATCATCTCATATTAATAAATAACAGTAGAGAATATTGTTTTATTTAAAATATTTTTTAATATTTTATATTTGAATTGGCAACATTAATACTTTTTATTTAAAAAAATTTCCCACATTACTTATTAATTAATCCAATGAATAAATTAAATTATATTCGTCATTTTTATACGCGAATAAATAATCTTTACCTTATCGATTTATTTGATTTTTGTGTGTTAATACAATTATTAAAGGAATTAATATATTTTGTTAATAGAAAGTCCTGTTTATGTGAAACGACATAGTAGTAGAACAAAGATGATGAAGTTAAATGCATGTGTATGTGTGTGTGTATCGAGGGAATTGAAGAAGTTTAGAGAATTCCTTACTCTCTCTCTCTGAGGTTCTTATCATCCCTTAACTAACCTTTACTACGAATAGACTATATTCGATACCCTTGTCAGATTCCTCTCTTCTAATTTATAACGTCTTAACGGCAAAGAAACAAACCTTTCCTTCGCAAATTTACTTCCTGCGGCAGTAAGTTACTTGTGGTTGCTCGTAAACACATACATATATACTTACACCTACATTTACACGTAGACTAGTGTATATATATGTATTTGTAACCGCTATCACAGAGAAGCAGCATGCGTTTTATTAGTTTCCAACGGTTTCCGAAACACCCTTGTACCATTTACCTTCTTTTTTCTTTTCCTTTTCTTTTCCTCCTTTTTTCTTTTTCTTATTTTCCTTTATTTTCTTTTCCTTTTTCCCTTTCCTGGCTATATCAAGTGTATTTACTAACCTAGCGTTCAAAAGATTTATCGAAAATGGCATTATAGCGTAACTTACTGTACTTCTAGTTTGAAAATTCCCGCCGTTAAGAAATAGCCCTTCGAACAATGTCGATGCTTAGTTCTTTTTTTTTCATAAAACTTATTGAGAAAAAACTAAATAGGTATAAATCATTTTTGTTGTAGTATTATATTTCATTCTAATAAGTGAAAGACTTACTGATGAAAAAGTTACTTACATTAGTTATGCGCAAGATGTTGCGCACAAGCAGGTTAACTATGAAATTAAATTATAAAATTATTGCAGACACTTTTAGTTTCTGGCTCATGACTCCTGGCTTCTGAATGATCTTATAAGAAAGATCTTAAAATGACCTTACAAGAAAACCTTTTATTTATGACATACCTCTTTTGAAACCGAAGTATGTCTAAAACATTTTTTATATCATTCGAAACAAAGAAAATATTTAGGTGACCTCCTTCTGTTGGGACACCTTGTATATTAAATTAATAATTAAATTAATAAATACCTTACTGTATTATATATAACCTCGAAATATAATAGATGATAAATTAGCAACCCCGTTTTCTTTTATTGAGAATTATCAAGTATGCCCATAACTCTTCCTGGTAATATATAAATAAAATTAAACAATAATATATTTTAATAATAAAATAAAATATTGATCTCTGAAATCTTTTAATTAAATTATAAATACCTTTAATGAAATAAATTATAGTTGCAACCTCTTTAAATGTCGTTCGTGTTGTAACAAGTGAATTAGCATTTCCATTTTCTATTGAAAACTGTCACGCATGTGCACAACACCTAATATAATACCTCGAGATAACACTAATTTAATGTAATTGTATAAATATATTTCTCGACGAGATCGTTATTTAATTAGCATAACGGATTGATAGTCGTATATATTCGAGGATCGACATTGCGATAAAACTAAATTGTTATTAGAGTTGAGTTTAGAAACACGAATTCAATCGAGATCGTAACGTCGTTCGGATTACGACTGACAATTTCGAATGCAGTGGCGTCGAATAAACGAATTACTTATATTCAAAGTTGACATGCTTCGTTTATAACAACGATCTCTTCTCTCTCGTAATCGCATCCAAACGTATATTTCATAATCTCGATTAAAAGATCGGTAAAAAACAAATAATGAAATGTTTATTATTAAATTTCTCTTGTTATTGTTATTTCCTTAGATAAATTCAACTGTATTACTTTTTAATAACTCGAAGCATAAACGAAGCGTAAAATAAGCCACTGAGATAAAATTGACCGATAGACTGTGGAAATTGAATTATTTCAAGTTAGCCGATTTTCTTGCGAATACTATATTTTATCTACCACCGAAGTACGATTTATGCGAGATTAATTAAAAGGAGGTTAACCGAGGAAATCGTCTATGAATTTATGCATTAAATCGTTATCGAATTTGATTAAGGTAGTAGAAGACGCGTTAGGTCAACCAATCAAAGGGCTTATCTATATACAGGCGCACTTATTTCATTTTAAAATCTCTACAAATATTTTGTTCTTATTAACATTGTGGATTAAATTAAACAATAAGAAACACGTTTATTATTTCGATTAAATTTTTTTCCTTTTTTTGCAAGTCACTTACACGTTCGCAATTTTTATCATCAACTATATAAAATATTTCCAAAATACATACTAATCTATGTAAACGTGTCTTAATGCATTTTATATTAAATTAAAAATAACAAAAAAGAAATATATGAAATGTATTAGAAAGTGTTAAAATCGTTGAATTAAATATTTTGGCATGAAAAATCTTATTAGTTATCGTTGATGAACGTAAATATTTGTATTTACATGTAACCCTTTTATTGAATAAATATAAATATATATATCAAATTGTTAGTAAAAATAATTTAATGTTTTATTTCCTATGTTACTTCTTTGAAAAGGGTTATCTATAACATATACGTTTCGAATTCACTTATGTTTTTTTACACATATACTATAGTAAATACGATAATACAAAACGTTATCTTTTATGCATGTACATTTTCATTTGGGAAAAAGCTTCTTTCTATTATTCCTAGCAAAGACAAGTTGGACCTCGTTAAAATTGTAATTTAATTCTGTTGACCTTTTGAGCTACGTATATTACATATCACACATACATATATGTGTATATGTATACATGTTTTCATTGCTGTGCGTGCATAAAATTTAATATGTCACATGTTTCGTGCTCGAGGTTAATATTTTATCAAAAAATGCATCTCTTCGCAAATTTGATTATTTATTTCTTTTTCTAATCGATAAATAATCGTTTTTATCATTTTGGTATTATGAAATGTTTATTGGTAACAGTGAATTATTCCTAATTTGACTAACAAGAACTCCATTTTAGTTTTACAATTGTTTGAATATGACAGGAATATATATGAAAGTATTTAATTGAAAATATTTACAGAAAATGGAGAAAACAATCAGTAAAATACTTGACGTGTCTTGGAGATTCGGTGGTAAGTAAAACTAACCTCAAATACAAAAGTTGACAATAAATGATAAGTCTGATATTGAAAATATAAGCGTAAAAATATTATTTTAATGACTTAATATAACTTATTCTTATAAATTTCTATAACTACGTTTATGTACATTCAAATTTTAATGTGTATTCCTTATAAGAAGTATATAAAAATATATATTTTAAGTAGTAATGTGTGTTCGAGATATTAGAAACTAATATACAATATTAGTGAAATATTTAAATAACAAATAAAATAAATACTGTTATTACATTTATTGTCCTGTAACTTAACACTAAATCTACTAACACTTCATATATACCTATTCATACCATGAGCAGTCGAACGACCGCTTTAAAAAAAGTATATATGTTCATAAATTATAGAATAAGATTTTAGCCAATTGGATAGTGAACAATACACCTTTTTTTATTTGATCGTTCATGATACGTTTAATGTTAAAATTAATTTTGTTTTTTTTATTTTTACAGTAACTGCAGCAAGCAACGACTCGGATAAAGTTGGCAAATCTTTTCTGCAATTAAAATTGTCTCTCGATGAAGGTAACAGAATAAAAGATCACTTCATCGAGATGAGTATTCCTGAATTTTATAAATTTCTGCATGATTTAGAGAAAGCTAAGATTAACCTCGACCTATTGGTTTGAATATTTTTAACTAGTACATTTGTCAAAATAATATAAATATTTTATATATCACTGACATATAATTAATTTGATGTTAATTTTAAATTAATGAATAACGTGTTACGTTTAAATATATTAACACGTTTGCTATCAATGTCACTTATCTGCGATACAATAATTTTCATTGAGATTCCAACATCACACATATTGAAAAATAATTTCTTGGCTGTGATCAGAATCCCTTCTTCGCAGTACAGTAGCAAATGTGTTAAAGCAATATTTGTTTCTATTTAGATAAGTAGTAAGAATTTTGTAACAATTTTGGACATCTGATAGTCATACATTTATAAATATATAAATAATTTATCTTTTATCGATAAGATTGAAAGCAGATTAATTTCTTTTTCAAATATTTAAAAATTTTCCTTAAAGATTATTTTGTATGACATTAAAAAAAATTTCTTCGACATACCTTCAGAGATTATTCCTCCATACATTTAGGCATCTTAAAAAATTGTTCAAAATCATATTATTGAAGTAGGTCTTATAATACTATATATATCCGTCATTTAAATTGTTTGTAAGATAAACTAGTCTTTTAGGTAGACGTATTAACAGCTTTGAAATTAAAGTTCCATTGCATTGATCAAACAGTTTGGATTCCGCATAATCTGTTATCTGAAATCAACATAGAATATTACAAATTTTGAATGAAATTCATTTAAAGTTTAAAATAGTTTGCATAGATTTTTTGATATCTTGTTTATTGGATAATTAAAAGGCCAAATAATAGTATGCAAATATTAATACAAAATAGAAAATCTTTATTTATTTTTCAACAACGAATATATTATACATTACAGAAAGAAAGAGAGAGAAAAAGAACAAGAGAGAGAGAGAGAGAGAGAGAGAGAGAGAAAGCAAAATTACTATTTTAAAAAAATCTAATATCAGTATTTATTAATTCAGTGCCTTTTTGAAACAAATTTAGTATTTATTCAAGCCACCGAATTAATTTCTACATCTAACATTACATTATAGCTCATGCAATATTGGCAATTATTACATTTAAATATAAGAGATGTTTTCCATAGGAACATAATCAGTCAATTTAAAAAAATTGAAATACATAAAAGAGGATGCATTTTGCATTCTATACATGATAAATAAATTCAATATTATATTTGCCAGATTAATACTGTCATTGTGAAAATACTATTTATGTAGAAATATCAGATTAGTGAATGCAAAAGCAATGGATTAATATATTATTATTAAAGCACATCTCTCGCATTTATCTTAAACATTTTAACAAGAACTTTTAAAAGAAATTTGTAAAATTACCTAGCAGTAGCAGGTCAAAAAACTAGTAAAAAATTATTTAAAATTCCCGCAATTGCATATACAGATTCGGATCGGTACAAAAACTTCTCTGAAAGATATTTGTAATGTTTAAAACAGGAGGTTTCATTGTTCGAAATTTCCTACGTTTGATTAAAGGAAGATTGACAATGGCACCTCTTTGATTATAAGATTCTGCTAGTGCCAGTGCAAAATTATTAGAATCAGATGTAGAATTCTGTTGTAGCTCGTTGTGTTGTTGTAACGACTTGCCTCTTTCTGCTTTTCGTTGAATAGATTCAAGTACTGGAAGAATTGCTCCGAGTAACGGCCGTTTAGAAGATTCCCCAGACCAACATTGTTCCATTAATCTCCAACACTCCTCATCGAAATGTGGCAGGCGTTCTGGTCTAATGCCTTTTTAAAAAAATTGATTTATTAAGTAAAAAAGTATAAAAACATGAGACAATGTCAAATAATAAATTGCACCTTTTTTCACATTAGTCCATAATTGCTCTTTGTTTTGAAATTGTTCATAGGAGTTTGGCACTTTGACATGCCCAGCGCATAAATGCCAGAACAGAATGCCGAAGGCATAAACATCTACACTACTGTCATAATGTCCAGAAAGAAGTTCTGGTGCCATATGAACAGGTGTACCTACGATACTTCCTGACATCATAGCTTCAGTGATACAAAAGCCGAGGTCAGTTAGTTTAGCCCTATTTTCTGTATCAAGGAGCACATTATTCAACTTAATGTCTCTATGAACAAGTCCTTGAGAATGAAGATAACGTATTCCTTCCAAGACATCAATAGCAATTTGCAAACGTTCTAACCAAGATAATCCTGCGTGTATTCCACAATACAAATCTCTACTTAAGCGGTCTGTAATTAATAAGACTGCAGTTCCCATTCCATAACCACTTCCATAAGCTTGATCTATGACTGAACCTCTTAATTTTACAATTCTTTTATGATCTGGTATCGATCTGGTGTAGTAAAATTCCATCGCTAAATCATTCCAATGTCGTTCATCTGGTGGAATAACAGATTTGACAGCACAAGGTCCCGGAGCTCCTCCCCAACCGTTACATGCAAATACTACACCATATTGACCACGACCAATTTCTTTACCATAATGTGGTATACCAAAACGAACAGCATCAATCATCGATGTGGATTCCAAGTATAATCTAGCTAATCTTGGCGCATAAAATTTTCTAATGGCTACCCTTTGTTCCTCTGTCCTTTCTAACTTTCCAGAACAATGATTTTCAAGAGACTTTAGAGAAGATTGAAATGCATCGTGAGACATTTTTAATTTATCTCTGAATTGCATTGAAATCGTTTTTGCTAATCTTGCTGCAGATAAAGAATTTAGAACGTCGATGGTAGCTTTTCTCCTCCAAGACCCATCTAAGGTTGGTGTAGGAGACCATGGCAAAGGAAGAGACTTGAAAAGTTGCCGTAATCTTTCTAGAAAGGAATGTACGAGAGATGGGGAGGAGTTATGAAGTTCCACATTGTAAGCTGCAGAAAGTATTTGTTTTAAGGCATCGCTAGCTAATAAAGAAGAGTCGTGATCACAAGTTTTTTCTAGACTCAATAAGCACCGTTGTAATGTGCCTATAAATGTTTCTCTTAAACATTCTACAGAGCTTACAAGCTTTTTTGCAACTTTTTCACGTAAACGTCCAAGTACAAATCTTTGCATCTCCGAAGTAGCTGCTCGCACCGTCACAGACCATTCTGCTCTTTCGTTCGTACCAAAAGGAAAGTTTTGATATTGTTGCAAATCATCGGTCGATAAAATAACATCGTTTTTCATTTCTTGAATAATATTTTCTATCAATTCCATTAATTCTTCTTGCTTGTCATTAACAATTTTCATCAGATTAGCATACAATTCATTTTCTTTCTGTTGAGCATATTGTATTCTCTTAGGAGTAATCTGAATTTGACGTGCCATATCAAAGGCACTTAAGATAAATTTACGTAAACTTGTTGTATGTACTTCATTTAAAAAATTACTAGCATTAACAAGATAATTATGAAGACAACCTCGAATAAAATATAAAATTCTATCCAGTTTTTTGCGTGAGTTTATTATATTGCTAGAATTAATGCATTGACCGCCAACCAGCCATGGTAATTGTTCAACTTCAATGGATTCTTCTGTTCCAAGATAACCTAAATTATTCAGTTGATCTAGCCACATTAATCCAAGAGAATTTATTTGATCTAAATCAACATCATCCTTATCTTTAAGTAGATTATTATCACACTGAGTTAGTGTACTTTGTAGTCTATGTTGTTCCGATTCTGTTAATCCTCCATCTATACTATCCAATGAAATATTTATAAGAGACGACACGAATAATACAGGATTGTAAGGATATGTTTCTTTCAGGTCTCTTAATTCTTCCAGTTGTTGTTCCGATAAAGGATAGTCACTCAAGGCGTAAAGAAATATTGGTAGAATGCCAAGAGTTCCTTTAGCAAGAGTTTTAACTGCTCCGTTACATGGGGCAACATAAATTTGTACTCCATCTTTTAATATACTCAAATCAAGTTTAACTTCGAGAACTGTTATGCAATCAACATCTTCGTTTTCAGATTTAGTCAAATCTTCAATTGGAAGTGTACCCCATGCTTTTTCGTTGGCTTGTAATTTACCTACAACTTCATATTCCATACCCACCACTAGACTGGCCTGATTCGTATGACCGTGAGTAAATTTGGCCCACCTCCATAAGCCGTTAGATGCTGGTAAAATATCAGTGGAAAGTAAATTATTTATCAACGCTGCTTTGGACTTATTGTCTTGACCAAGGACGACTATGGCTGGAGAATTTTGCAAAATGTGTAGGATTCTATTTAATGTTAATGGCGGTAACAATTGTTCAATGATATTTTCTGAAACATCGATAAATGACAATTAAATGTAATATTAAAATATATATAGAACTATGTGTTATTAAATATTTACCTCCATGGAAAAAATTTTCTGAATTAATAGCTTCGAGAGAACGTTGAGTCTCATCTAAAATTTGTTTTAATTGATTACGATTGCGTTGGTATCTTTTGAATTCGTGTGGTAATTTGCTTACCATTTTTAAATCTTCCCTTTTTATCTAAAATATTATTTTAAATATAAATAAAATTACAAAATATATTCATGATTAATTTTAATAATAAAAATGACAGATTACTACTTTTATATATGTGTGAAATCATATATTTTAGTTTTATTGTTTATTAAATATTACATTAAAAAATTAATATTGAATCTGAAGTAAATAATTTTTATTTCATAAGAGATACTTTTTTGTAAGCTTACAAAAATCATTGAATTAGTAATTAGAAGTATATTTTATCGCAGTAATTTAATTTTGAAAAGTAAAATATAATAGACAATTTAATATTTGATGTAATTTGCATCAAATAATTTCACACGTGGGTTGGTTGAATAGTTTTGAGCCTGAATATAGAAACAATTTGTTTGAAATTTTTAATAAAAGTTTGTTTGTTGAGGCTCAAAACTTTTCAACTCACCTAAGTAAAAGATACTCTATTTTTAACAAATTTTTTTTTTGTAAATATTTACAAAACATACACGTGTACGTAGAAAATTAATATAAGTGTTAAAAGAAAAAGAGATATATGTATAGAGAGAGAGAGAGAGAGAGAGAGAGAGAGAATGAATGAAAAAAAACATTAAAATAAATAAAATGCGTGGTACCGTCGGCAGACGACAAGTAATTAGAATAAATATTTTTTCCAACTGACGTAGGAATAATTCATAAGATCCTGAGATTTAACTGGTTCCTCACATAACTGGAATATTAATAAATACACTTATTTCCTAGGTTGTTAAATTAAAAATCACGTATTTCACATAAATCTAACTGATCTGTTTTGACAGTTCGGTGTAATAATAAACTCCAACAGGAGAAGAAGAAGAAAAGAAAGATAAAAAGAAGAAAAAGGGAGGAGAGAAACAGAGAGAGGTTTGAAATGGAAAGGAATAAAAAATATATAGTTTCTCGTATAGTTTGTTTAAAAACAGTAAGGCTACAATATCCAAATAATGATGATAACCAATCGACGCATATCGGTCGTACTGCGTCGATTCGACAATGTTCGTCTTTCTTCGGTCATTTCCGATCGTTCAAGAACACGCGGTAATTTTAATTTGAGAAAAATCATGAATTCTCTCTCTCTCTCTTTCTCAGAGCGCATCGTGTTTTACTTACACATATATTATTACTTACATATTTAAAAAGCAAGATAAATAGAACGCGTCATTTCAATAGACCTTGATAAACATTATACTTACGAATACATGTATAGAGTGCCTCAAAAATTGTTTTACCGAGAAAAAGAAAAATGAAAAATAAAAAAAAAATAAATGAAAAATCATTGATCATTTCTTTTATAAATAGATTTATAATAATATTGTTTTTTTTCATTTAAAGATGTGTAAAAATTTATAATTTTATAATTTTTGGGGCACTCTGTATATGTCTAACCAAACATTGTATTTAAAATATCGATGAGTAAGAAGAGTATTGGAAAGTAACAGTAACGAGTTGATAAGCAAATTCTTTTTCTAATTTCTTTTATTTTTCTTTTTATCCTAAGAGATAAAATTTATAAAATAGGTTCTACGTGCGTTTTACGATATGTGTTATACGCTCGTGATTATTTGTTTTAAAATATCAGACGCAACCCTGGTCGACCTCTCGATGAAAAATTAAACGATAGTTCCAGTAAACAACAACTAACGCAATTACTCCTCCATGTGAGAAGAATCCAAAATGTCAATGTTCAACAACAGGTTTAGTTGACATATACGTTATTTGCAATCCTATTATAAGTATGGAATTGACTGTAAATGTTAAAAAATAGGATAATTTAAAGATACATACTTAGTAACTTTTTACTTAATAAAATTTAATTCAACAATTTATTTGTGATAAAAATTATCTTTCAAATGTTATCATTAAGTTACAAATAAAAATCTGAAAAAAAAGATTTATTTTAGACATAACATTTTAAATATCGTTTCATAAATAAATTTCTTATTTTCTTTAAATAAAATGAAATGATAATTTAATAGATTGTTTTTAAATATTAGGAAAGATGGAAAAACTTTCGAAAAAATAATCATTTCGATGCACTATAATGAGAAACTATATGTTATGCTAACAGGAATTAAGAATGATTGCAAGATTTGCTATGAACGAATAAAGCATCAAGTGTAATGGGTTAATTATATATCAACTCATATTAGCTCTTGTTAAAGAGATATTACCTACATAAGTTTATATATCGACACAGCAGACGCATGGTTCCGTTGTACATTGTAGTTCATATTCTTTCCATATTTGTCGCTAAAGTCATATACACTTTTAAAAAATAGCGGTAGCAAAGAATACAGAAGTACATAGAAGAATAAATAAAATTTAAGATTATAACGTTCTGATTTTAGCATGTTTTTTATTTCTTAGTAAGTAAATATTTAAACGCTCCTGCGTGACCAATTAGAAGGACATCTCCGAAGGTATAAAAATTGAAGCAGTAATTTGGTACATAATCGATCATTACTGGTCACTTGATGTCTTAAATAATTATTAGCCAATCAGCGCTCTTTGCTGATTTTCCTTCTTTCTTTTCGCGGCGACGGTGCAGGAGATCGCACGAAAGTTTTGTCATCCTGTTAGATTCAGGTAATTAAAAGATATTTTCTATCGTACACCTTTCTATTATATTTAAAACGAAAGCTACAAGCAAGATTTTTATACATGAGTGTTTTCAAAACGAAATATTGAAAAGTTCGAAAGATATTCGTGAAAATATAACATCGATGTTTTTCGGCTTCCCGCCAAATCTCACCAATGTTATTTAACAATATTTTTTTCTAATTTCCAGCTTTTTTTCACGGTATCGATACTTACTATAATCTCTAATGATGCTCTAATTAATTATTTTTCATAATAATGTCTTCAAAGATCGTATTTCGTATTAAATCCGATTCTTATACCTACACACACACATACAGGCATATATATAGGTATAGGTTAACCACACATACATTCATGTATTTGATTTTCTTTATATTGTACTAATGTAATTTTATTTTTTATTTCTTTTAGATTTCCGAGCATTGGAGAGTCTAGAACGAATTCATACACCCGTTCTAATAGGCCAGTCAACGCGGGTCAAACATCGACTTTTTTAGCTGACAGCTTAAAAATTTGACCTAAGGGTAAGTTGACGACGCTGAATCGAATGGTGCTAATTATAATAAAATCAGCAACCGGTATCTTGGGGAAAAAGGGTAAAAAAGGGTAAAATATAGCCTTATCTTAGAATCTAGGCATTTAATCGAAAAAAGTTTCAAACAAAAGTTGTGGAGAATTGAAAAATACATAAAAAATGTTCTAAAAGTTTATCTTCGTATCTGCAGAAATAAGCGAGAAATATTGAAAAATAATAATTGTAGAGTGGGGGAAAGCAAGCTTATCCCTCCGTCGCTTTTTACACGCGAGCGAGCTAGTGTGCGTGCGAGCGTCCGTGTGCACTAAACACAAACGAAGGATCTTCGGCAATCTTCGGGACTCTCGGTCTTCAATGAAAGTGCGAGTGAGAGAACAAACCAATATTTCTCTCTTTTTATTTGTTCATGCGGTAACGAGTATTTTTGTTTGGCCATCGATTGTTGAGCGTTCTGTATATGAGTGCGAGTGAGACAATAAACTGATATTTCTCTTTTTATATTTTTTCTTTCTGTAGCGAGAATTTTACGTCTTGGCCATCGAGTGTCGAGCGTTCTGTATACGAGTGCGAGTGAGACAATAAACTGATATTTCTCTTTTTATATTTTTTCTTTCTGTAGCGAGAATTTTACGTTTTGGCCATCGAGTGTCGACCGTTCTGTATACGAGTGCGAGTGAGACAAACTGATATTTCTCTCTTTCTATTTTTTCATTCGGTAGCGAGAATTTTACGTCTTGGCCATCGAGTGTCGAGCGTTCTGTATACGAGTGCGAGTGAGACAAACTGATATTTCTCTCTTTCTATTTTTCATTCGGTAGCCAGAATTTTACATCTTGGCCATCGAGTGTCGAGCGTTCTGTATATCTATATATATCGGCGTATAAGCGCGGCACTTTTAAATCGAATCTTGATGCTTATGGCACGCCGTTTCTTTATTTATTGTCAAAAATAATGAACCTTGAGAAAAAAAAAATAATTCATTTAACAGGAACTATTATTATTTAGTGGAGAGTAAAAATAATGAATTAATTTTGTGCCTCGCCATAAAATTAATTAGAATAATTAATTGGTATTAATTTTTTGCCTCACAAAAATTTATTTGTATATCAAATTAAATACATATTTGAAAAAGAAGAATTTTATATCCACACATAAAATTAATTCAAGATATATATGAAAGGATATTCTAAAAACGTGGAATTTATTTTTGTCTATACATAATTTTAATTCATTTTTATTATGTTATAAGAAAACAGTAATGCATTCCGATTCATCTTCGAAGTCTTAAGAATTGTACGAAAAAATTGAGCAATTATCAATTGGTGCGTTAGCGTAAGTAGTAACGTCTTCGCTTCTCGCGCTGGGTATTAACGTTCGATTCTTCATGGGTTTTCTTCATGGGATTCATCCTTAACAAGGAGACGGTCAGTGAGTCCCACCTCAGATTTTTTTCAAATTTTGCACTAACGATATAAAATTTATTAAGAAATCAACATTATTACGTGAGTAATAAAGTTACTAATTATAAATTAAATAATATCCAATAAATAACAAAAATTAATTTTTAACGTGCCGAAACGAGACATTTTTTAGGATGATATTTACAGGATGAATTTGTAATTTATGTAATAAATCTTCCTTTATTTGTGCAAAATGTAAAAATATTTATTGTTTTTAATTTTTTTGTAATAATTTTAATTTTTTCTATATATAATTAGAAATTAGGAAATGTAAAAACAATTTATATAACCTAAGGATAGAAAAACTTATAAAAAAAATAATTCCCCCATGAAGAATCGAACGTTAATACCCAGCGCGAGAAGCGAAGACGTTACTACTTACGCTAACGCACCAATTGATAATTGCTCAATTTTTTTCGTACAATTCTTAAGACTTCGAAGATGAATCGGAATGCATTACTGTTTTCTTATAACATAATAAAAATGAATTAAAATTATGTATAGACAAAAAATAAATTCCACGTTTTTAGAATATCCTTTCATATATATCTTGAATTAATTTTATGTGTGGATATAAAATTCTTCTTTTTCAAATATGTATTTAATTTGATAAACTAATAAATTTTTACGAGACAAAAAGTCAGTAATTTAAATTTTATAAAATACATAATTTAATAGGAAAAATATTTAAATTTTAAATTTCGTCTTAAAGAGAATACGTATTCAATTTGATATACAAATAAATTTTTGTGTGGCAAAGAATTTATATCAATTAATTATTCTAATTAATTTATGGCGAGGCACAAAATTAATTCATTATTTTTACTCTCCACTAAATAATAATAGTTTCTGCTAAAATTAATTATTTTTTTTTTATTCAAGGTTCATTATTTTTGACAATAAATAAAGAAATGGCGTGCCATAAGCATCAAGATTCGATTTAAAAACGCCGCGCTTATCGCCGATATATAGATATACAGAACGTTCGACGCACGATGGCCAAGACGTAAAATTCTGTCTACCGAGTGAAAAAATAGAAAGAGAGAAATATCGGTTTATTGTCTCACTCGCACTCGTATACAGAACGCTCAACAATCGATGGCCAAACAAAAATACTCGTTATCGCATGATAAATAAAAAGAGAGAAGTATTGGTTTGTTCTCTCGCTCGCACTTTCATTCAAGGCCGAGAGCCCCGAAGATTGCCGAAGATCCTTCGTTTGTGTTTAGTGCACACGGACGCTCGCACGCACACTAGCTCGCTCGCGTGTAAAAAGCGACGGAGGGATAAGCTTGCTTTCCCCCACTCTACAATTATTATTTTTCAATATTTCTCGCTTATTTTCGCAGATAGGAAGATAAACCATAGAACATTTTTTATGTATTTTTCAATTCTTTACAACTTTTGTTTGAAACTTTTTTCGATTAAATGCCTAGATTCTAAGATAAGGCCATTTTTTACCCTTTTTTACCCTTTTTCTCAAAACCTCGGGGGTTGATTTTAATAAAATTAGCACCATTCGATTCAGCGTCGTCAACTTACTCTTAAATCAAATTTTGAAGCTGTTAGTAAAAAAGGTCCGTGTTTGGCCCGCGTTGACTGGCCTAAAACCCCATCCACGCGTCGTCTTTCTCTTCTCCCTCCACCGTCAAGAAACGGTCTATCTTCTTGCTGCCGCAATTTCCCACTTTTCCTTCGCCTTTTTTTTGGTCTTCCTGGGCCTCTTTTCTTCACAACTTCTGCCTTGTTCATTCCCATCGTTCCCTCTACCGGTGCCTCGCACAACCCTGCCACTTTCTCACTCATCCTATCCGCCTACACTGGTACTGGCTCCTCTCCCCTGTCTCCAAGGCTATTTCTCCTTTTCGCTTCCCTTGTTTGCTTAATTACTTCTTCCTTTTTAATTTCTTTCGGCACTCGCTCTCCAACGTCCACTCTCTCGAAATTCTTGATAGATCTCCTCTTTTTCTGTAGTAGCTCGTGGATTTGGACCTCTGGCACACCTTCGATCAACATTAATAGAACAGTATTAGTCGCGGGTAAAAATAACTAATTTTACTAAAATATATGTTCTTAAATTCGATTGTCTTCAATCATTTAAAAAAAAGAATAAAAAATTCACTGTCTGTACAATAAAACAAATATATACTTAATAACGAAAAACAGAAGCGCAAGATCCAATGTTTATGTATGAATAGTCTAGCATTTATTTATCCGTAAGCGTATTTGGATTCTTTCGTGATTTTTTGATCAATTCAGAAAAAATAACTCATCAGGTATATTTATTTGTAAATTATATTGCTTATTGGGACAGAAGAATAGTTTTCAAACAACAAGCTATTTATAGACTAACAGCAAATGAAAAAGGGAAATCAGCGAACACGTAGGGTCGTTTATCTAGGTTTTATAAAACTTATTTCAATTTACATATATATAAATTACTTTCATAGTTCTGTTATTCTACTTCTTAACAGATAAATAACAACTCGTGCGCAAGATTGTTACTTTGACCTTACATTTTAAACTGAGTGAAACAAAAATACGTTACTTGTCTTTTAATTCGTTTATATTGTAAAATTCTCTTAGTTTAACTTCTAAATTTTATGTTCGATCCAAGAGAGTTGTGTTATAAAATTTGAATATTCGCGAATAACGTTAAATCGGTTTCTTCTTCGTTTTTGTCTCTTACGGATAACAGTTAATAAGCCATGAGTATTATATTCTTGGTGATATTTTTCCTTACCTTCACAACGATCAACAGCATAAACCCTTTCTGCTTAAAAAATGAACGTTGTGAATGTTGGCCATTTGATTACGGTGTAGAAAAAATTATCTGCCGTGTTAATGATAATAGGAGGTTTATCATCACAATTAAATCATCGGATAGCTTACAGGTATATATGCACGATAGCTCTATTTATTTAATTCAATTTAATTATATTGTTTCACGTGAATAAACTTCTTATTTTCTTCGAATAAAATAAAATAATATATTAATAGATTTCGTGTGAAAATTGGGAAGGATGGAAAGGCCTTAATTTCACGAAGAATCCACCCGGAAAGATAATCGATTCGGTGGAGTTTGAATATTGCGGTCTATCAGATGAAATTAGTTTAATCGATGATCAAACAAATAGGAGTGGAAAAAACAAAAGCCCTAATTTTGAAATCTATTCCAAATTTTGAAGACACACTAGAAATAAAATCTTTACAAGGATTTTCAAATGTTATAAAATTAATATTATCTGATAACAAATTATGTAATATTTCAAAGGATTGGTTTTTGAAATTTCCTAATTTGGAGTGGCTTCAACTATCACATAATACTATTGAACTACCCGTTGGTATTTTCGATGAAATTCCAAATCTAAAACAACTCGAGTTAATTGAAAATAAAATGGAAATGATAAATAATGGAACGTTTTCTAAATTAAAAAATTTAGAAATACTTAATCTTAAAGGAAATAAATTAATAGAAATAGATGATAATATATTTGACGAATTAGTATCGTTAAAATCCTTGTTTCTAAACATGAATTATCTATGTAATCTACCACGGACTATATTTTATCGATTAAGAAAATTGGAAATACTAGACATTTCTTATAATAATTTTTCTTTTATGCATTCGGACTTGTTTTATCAGAATAAAGAATTGCGAAAAGTATTGTTGCACGATAGTAACACAGAAATGACCACTTTGTCTGATGAATTTTTGTCAAATTTAAAAATGCTTGAGCAAGTCCTTTTGCACACAAATGGATTTAAATTTTTACCAGAAAATCTTTTCCGGAATTCAATATCTTTGATATATATTAACTTGAATTCTAATTATCTTAAAACATTACCACAAAACATCTTCAAGTCTCTGAGAAGTGTAAACAGTCTCGAAATAAATAACAATTTAATTGAAACTCTTCCTGACGGAATCTTTGAAGATATGTCAAATTTGAGGAAACTCGATTTGTCCGGGAATAAAATGGTTTCTGTAACAAAGTACGTTATTACGCAATTGAAATATCATAAGCTTTATTATGTTTCTTTTTTTAAATAGAATATGTTTTAGGGATCTTTTTAAAGGCTTGACAAATTTGATTCAATTAGACATGGAAAGAAATCAATTAAAATATATGGATGAAATGTCACTATTTCCCATTAAGCATTTAAGTATTGCTAGGTTCTCTCATAATCAGCTAAAATTTAACACTACAATTACAAAATCGTCTCCATTTCATAATAATCAATTTCTCAGGGAATTACATTTATCTAACAATAGTATACAATATTTTTTTCCCGATTGGTTTATACCGAAATTTCACTTAAGATTATTAAATCTAAGTCACAACTACATAACAACCTTACCGGTAAATATCACTTTTTCATTATCAATACGTAATAATAAGTATTATTAAGTCAATCAATTAAGACGATAAGATGGATGTGTATTTCGATTTAAATAATGTTTTGCATTTAATTTTATTTCTTTTACCTTTTTTCTTTTTCTACAGGCGTGTAATTTAAGTGCATCGTTTGGAGAATTGCACATCGATGTGAGATATAATAAAATAAAAACTATTTTATTTAACTTCACCGAGGTATTAAGATCTCTTGGGGAAGTTAAACCTGGCGTTTTCATTTTCGTCGAACATAATCCATTGTTATGCGATTGTAACTTGTACCATTTATTACTTTTGCGTAATCCTATGAAGCAATTTTTTTTTTATCACATTAAAATTGTATTGGGAAATGTAACTTGTATTCAACCCAATGGAGCAAACGGGATGAAAGTTAGTCGACTGTTTTCTACCTTTTATGCATGTCCCGAGGACGAATATTTTAAGATTGAACCAAAATGTCAAAATGGTTGTAATTGTCTTGTAAAACCTGAAGATGAAGTACGAGTTATTGACTGTTCATATAGAAAAATGTTTCAATTTTCGATAGATATGAGAAAAGTTAATAATGTGGGAAATAATTCTATAATATTGAATCTCATTGGAAATTTTTTAACGAAATTACCATCGATCAAACCTTTAAAAGTAACAGATTTACTGTTATCTAATAATCGTATTTCTCTAATAAAAGTTGACGAATTACCAGATAATCTCCTGGTACGTTGTTTCTTATTATATAAATATTTTAAATTCACTTAATAAAGATATTTGAAAAATATTTTTTGTTTCCTTTTTTTTTTTAGACATTAGATTTGCAAAATAATAATATATCAATAGTCCGTTCTGATTTTGTGGGCTACTTGAATACTACTTTCTTGCAGAATTTCACTATCAGTGGGAATCCAATTAAATGTGATTGCGTCAATGAAGATTTCTATAATTTCGTTAAATTAAAACATGATTTTTATCCAAATCTACGTCAAATAGAATGCCCCAAAATAAAAACTGAATTATATAAAATCACCATTTGGCAATTGTGTGACAGAATTGAATCACGTTATATTATCTTATCCAGTATTTTAATAGCGATTTTAATTCTTACTACAATAGTTTGTATAAGTTATATTATAATCAGTAACAATTTAATTGGAAGACAAGACCCTACTGCCAGTCGAGACTCTACTGCATCACAAGAAATGGTTGTCCAATATTCAGCAGCTCAGCCGGAAGAAGTAAATATAATAGAGCGATCGGAAGAAGGAAGTAATTTAGAGCAGGCGGAAGAAGTAAGTATGATAGAGCAGTCGGAGGAAGTAAGTATGATGGTGCAGTCAGAAATAGCATATATGACAGAGGAATCGGATTAAGTAGATATGAAATAGGTGCTTGAAGATGTAGATTTAACATCTGAGAATACGGGCTGAAATTAAATTATAGTAATCTCGATATATATATATATATATGTGATTAGAACAATGAATTTTATTTGAAATTTTTTATTATTTTTTTATTGAAATTATAGATTATCTTTTTAACAAAATTTGACAAATGACATAATTAAATTAGGATACATATTTTATTTGTTTAAATATATACATGAAAAAATAACAGATTGTATATCATAAATATGTTTTAGGTTCATATATATTGTGAGTATTTAGAGACAGATGATTATAGAAATGACACAACACTACTGTAACATTTTAGTCTTTATTCTTTGCAATATTTTAAAATTCAATGGAAATTTGTAGCAAATATTTTTGTTATTAGTTTTACCTGAACATCTCTTTTATCTTATACTTACTGTTGTTTATTTATCTTATATTTTATTTTTATACTACAATTGACGATGTTCGGATAAACGATAGTAAAAATATTTTTTTTTTTATATTGTTTTAATATTTTTTAATAGTTGTATTTATAATGTAGGTACCAATTTTCAAAATGCTTTCCGAATGAAAACAAACGTTAAAGTCTTTCTGTATAATGTAAAGCAAAAATTAAATACTTCAAATAGCAAAAAAACAATACTTCTGAAAATAATATATCGAATAAACAAGAAAATGTTTGTAGTTAAAATAAAAGAATATTACGCTTATGTAATAATATTTTAAACTATTTCTATACGTAATAACATATTTATTTTTCAAAAACTTAAAACTTTTTTAACAAATAAAATATTTTTTTTTCGAAGATATATGTTTCTTCGAACTAATAAAATATTTTATTTTCAAAAGTATATGTTTTATCGAACAAATAAAAAATATGTTATTTTCAATAGTATTATTCTTTGAACGAATAAAATATATTATCTTCAGAAGTACCTTTCTCATTTCCTGAACAAATAAAATGTTATTTAAAAATATACATTTTTTTGCGAGGAAAAACAAAACATTTACTAAATATTGGATATGTTAAACAATGTTATAACAATTCCTAAACTTCTCAGGATTCATTGAATGTGTAACCTTGATTTCTGATATGTAAAAAGCTGTATTAGTTTATAGAAAAATATATTAATAATTAAGCGCACCTGTATGCATTGCTTATTTAATATATCCTTTTTGTCGTTGTTTTTATTTCTATAACAAATAATTATCCTCCGATTTTATTCTTTGCTTTGATTAAAAGAGTTAAATATTTTTCTGATAAATATTTATTTATATCGAAATAGTTTTTTTTTTTAATGTTTATGTATTAATAGTCTAGCATTTATTTATCTGTAAGCGTATTTGGATTATTTCGTGATTTTTTGATCAATTTTGAAAAGGTAACTCATTAGGTATATTTATTTGTATATTATATTGCTTATTGTGACAGAAGAATAGTTTTCAAACAACAAGCTATTTATAGACTACCAGCAAATGAAAAAGGGATATCAGCGAACACGTAGGGTCGTTTATCAAGGTTTTCTCAAATTTACTTCAATTTACATATATATAAATTACTTTCATATTTCTGTTATTCTACCTCTTAACAGATTAATAACAACGTGTGTGCAAAATCTTTACTTAAACCTAACATTTTGAATCGAGTGAAACAAAAATACGTTACTTGTCTTTTAATTCGTATATATTGTAAAATTTTTTTAGTTTAACTTCTAAATTTTATGTTTGATCTAAGAGAGATGCGATTTAAAATTTGAATATTCGCGGATAACGTTAAATCTGTTTCTTCTCCGTTTTTGTCTCTTACGGATAACAGTTAATAAGCCATGAGTATCATATTCTTGGTGATATTTTTCCTTACCTCCAAAACGATCAACAGTATAAACCCTTTCTGCTTAAAAAACCAACGTTGTGAATGTTGGCCATTTGATTACGGTGTAGAAAAAATTATCTGCCGTGTTAATGATAATAGGAGGTTTATCATCACAATTAAATCATCGGATAGCTTACAGGTATATATGCACGATAGCTCTATTTATTTAATTCAATTTAATTATATTGTTTCACGTGAATAAACTTCTTATTTTCTTCGAATAAAATAAAATAATATATTAATAGATTTCGTGTGAAAATTGGGAAGGGTGGAAAGGCCTTAATTTCACGAAGAATCCACCCGGAAAGATAATCGATTCGGTGGAGTTTGAATATTGCGGTCTATCAGATGAAATTAGTTTAATCTATGAACAAACAAATAGGAGTGGAAAAAACAAAAGCCCTAATTTTGAAATCTATTCCAAATTTTGAAGACACACTAGAAAAAAAAACTTTACAAGGATTTTCAAATGTTAAAAAATTAATATTATCAGATACCAAATTATGTAATATTTCAAAGGACTGGTTTTTGAAATTTCCTAATTTGGAGTGGCTTGAACTATCACATAATACTATTGATCTACCCGTTGGTATTTTCGATGCAATTCCAAATCTTAAACAACTCGAGTTAATTGAAAATAAAATGGAAATGATAAATAATGGAACGTTTTCTAAATTAAAAAATTTAGAAATACTTAATCTTAAAGGAAATAAATTGATAGAAATAGATGATAATATATTTGACGAATTAGTATCGTTAAAATCCTTGTTTCTAAACATGAATTATCTATGTAATCTACCACGGACTATATTTTATCGATTAAGAAAATTGGAAATACTAGACATTTCTTATAATAATTTTTCTTTTATGCATTCGGACTTGTTTTATCAGAATAAAGAATTGCGAAAAGTATTGTTGCACGATAGTAACACAGAAATGACCACTTTGTCTGATGAATTTTTGTCAAATTTAAAAATGCTTGAGCAAGTCCTTTTGCACACAAATGGATTTAAATTTTTACCAGAAAATCTTTTCCGGAATTCAATATCTTTGATATATATTAACTTGAATTCTAATTATCTTAAAACATTACCACAAAACATCTTCAAGTCTTTGAGAAGTGTAAACAGTCTCGAAATAAATAACAATTTAATTGAAACTCTTCCTGACGGAATCTTTGAAGATATGTCAAATTTGAGGAAACTCGATTTGTCCGGGAATAAAATGGTTTCTGTAACAAAGTACGTTATTACGCAATTGAAATATCATAAGCTTTCTTATGTTTCTTTTTTTAAATAGAATATGTTTTAGGGATCTTTTTAAAGGCTTGACAAATTTGATTCAATTAGACATGGAAAGAAATCAATTAAAATATATGGATGAAATGTCATTATTTTCCATTAAACATTTAAGTATTGCTAGGTTCTCTCATAATCAGCTAAAATTTAACACTACAATTACAAAATCGTCTCCATTTCATAATAATCAATTTCTCAGGGAATTACATTTATCTAACAATAGTATTCAATATTTTTTTCCCGATTGGTTTATACCGAAATTTCACTTAAGATTATTAAATCTAAGTCACAACTACATAACAACCTTACCGGTAAATATCACTTTTTCATTATCAATACGTAATAATAAGTATTATTAAGTCAATCAATTAAGACGATAAGATGGATGTGTATTTCGATTTAAATAATGTTTTGCATTTAATTTTATTTCTATTACCTTTTTTCTTTTTCTACAGGCGAGTAATTTAAGTGCATCGTTTGGAGAATTGCACATCGATGTGAGATATAATAAAATAAAAACTATTTTATTTAACTTCACCGAGGTATTAAGATCTCTTGGGGAAGTTAAACCTGGCGTTTTCATTTTCGTCGAACATAATCCATTGTTATGCGATTGTAACTTGTACCATTTATTACTTTTGCGTAATCCTATGAAGCAATTTTTTTTTTATCACATTAAAATTGTATTGGGAAATGTAACTTGTATTCAACCCAATGGAGCAAACGGGATGAAAGTTAGTCGACTGTTTTCTACCTTTTATGCATGTCCCGAGGACGAATATTTTAAGATTGAACCAAAATGTCAAAATGGTTGTAATTGTCTTGTAAAACCTGAAGATGAAGTACGAGTTATTGACTGTTCATATAGAAAAATGTTTCAATTTTCGATAGATATGAGAAAAGTTAATAATGTGGGAAATAATTCTATAATATTGAATCTCATTGGAAATTTTTTAACGAAATTACCATCGATCAAACCTTTAAAAGTAACAGATTTACTGTTATCTAATAATCGTATTTCTCTAATAAAAGTTGACGAATTACCAGATAATCTCCTGGTACGTTGTTTCTTATTATATAAATATTTTAAATTCACTTAATAAAGATATTTGAAAAATATTTTTTGTTTCCTTTTTTTTTTTTAGACATTAGATTTGCAAAATAATAATATATCAATAGTCCGTTCTGATTTTGTGGGCTACTTGAATACTACTTTCTTGCAGAATTTCACTATCAGTGGGAATCCAATTAAATGTGATTGCGTCAATGAAGATTTCTATAATTTCGTTAAATTAAAACATGATTTTTATCCAAATCTACGTCAAATAGAGTGCCCCAAAATAAAAACTAAATTATATAAAATCACCATTTGGCAATTGTGTGACAGAATTGAATCACGTTATATTATCTTATCCAGTATTTTAATAGCGATTTTAATTCTTACTACAATAGTTAGTATAAGTTATATTATAATCTGTAACAATTTAATTGGAAGACAAGACCCTACTGCCAGTCGAGACTCTACTGCATCACAAGAAATGGTTGTCCAATATTCGGCAGCTCAGCCGGAAGAAGTAAATATAATAGAGCGATCGGAAGAAGGAAGTAATTTAGAGCAGGCGGAAGAAGTAAGTATGATAGAGCAGTCGGAGGAAGTAAGTATGATGGTGCAGTCAGAAATAGCATATATGACAGAGGAATCGGATTAAGTAGATATGAAATAGGTGTTTGAAGATGTAGATTTAACATCTGAGAATACGGGCTGAAATTAAATTATAGTAATCTCGATATATATATATATATATGTGATTAGAACAATGAATTTTATTTGAAATTTTTTATTATTTTTTTATTGAAATTATAGATTATCTTTTTAACAAAATTTGACAAATGACATAATTAAATTAGGGTAGATATTTTATTTGTTTAAATATATACATGAAAAAATAACAGATTGTATATCATAAATATGTTTTAGGTTCATATATATTGTGAGTATTTAGAGACAGATGATTATAGAAATGACACAACACTACTGTAACATTTTAGTCTTTATTCTTTGCAATATTTTAAAATTCAATGGAAATTTGTAGCAAATATTTTTGTTATTAGTTTTACCTGAACATCTCTTTTATCTTATACTTACTGTTGTTTATTTATCTTATATTTTATTTTTATACTACAATTGACGATGTTCGGATAAACGATAGTAAAAATATTTTTTTTTTTATATTGTTTTAATATTTTTTAATAGTTGTATTTATAATGTAGGTACCAATTTTCAAAATGCTTTCCGAATGAAAACAAACGTTAAAGTCTTTCTGTATAATGTAAAGCAAAAATTAAATATTTCAAATAGCAAAAAAACAATACTTCTGAAAATAATATATCAAATAAATAAGAAAATGTTTGTAGTTAAAATAAAAGAATATTACGCTTATGTAATAATATTTTAAACTATTTCTATACGTAATAACATATTTATTTTTCAAAAACTTAAAACTTTTTTAACAAATAAAATATTTTTTTTTCGAAGATATATGTTTCTTCGAACTAATAAAATATTTTATTTTCAAAAGTATATGTTTTATCGAACAAATAAAAAATATGTTATTTTCAATAGTATTATTCTTTGAACGAATAAAATATATTATCTTCAGAAGTACCTTTCTCATTTCCTGAACAAATAAAATGTTATTTACAAATATACATTTTTTTGCGAGGAAAAACAAAACATTTACTAAATATTGGATATGTTAAACAATGTTATAACAATTCCTAAACTTCTCAGGATTCATTGAATGTGTAACCTTGATTTCTGATATGTAAAAAGCTGTATTAGTTTATAGAAAAATATATTAATAATTAAGCGCACCTGTATGCATTGCTTATTTAATATATCCTTTTTGTCGTTGTTTTTATTTCTATAACAAATAATTATCCTCTGATTTTATTCTTTGCTTTGATTAAAAGACTTAAATATTTTTCTGATAAATATTTATTTATATCGAATTAATTTTTTTTTTTAATGTTTATGTATTAATAGTCTAGCATTTATTTATCCGTAAGCGTATTTGAGTTCTTTAGTGATCTTTTGATCAATTCGGTAAAGGAAACTCATCAGGTATATTTATTTGTATATTATGTTGCTTATTGTAACAGAAGAATAGTTTTCAAACAACAAGCTATTTATAGACTACCAGCAAATGAAAAAGGGATATCAGCGAACACGTAGGGTCGTTTATCAAGGTTTTCTCAAATTTACTTCAATTTACATATATATAAATTACTTTCATATTTCTGTTATTCTACCTCTTAACAGATTAATAACAACGTGTGTGCAAAATCTTTACTTAGACCTAACATTTTGAATCGAGTGAAACAAAAATACGTTACTTGTCTTTTAATTCGTATATATTGTAAAATTTTTTTAGTTTAACTTCTAAATTTTATGTTTGATATAAGAGAGATGCGATTTAAAATTTGAATATTCGCGGATAACGTTAAATCTGTTTCTTCTCCGTTTTTGTCTCTTACGGATAACAGTTAATAAGCCATGAGTATCATATTCTTGGTGATATTTTTCCTTACCTTCAAAACGATCAACAGTATAAACCCTTTCTGCTTAAAAAACCAACGTTGTGAATGTTGGTCATTTGGTAACGGTATAGAAAAAATTATTTGCCCTGTAAATGATAATAGGAAGCTCATCATCACAATTAAATCATCGGATAGCTTACAGGTATATATGCACGATAGCTCTTTTTATTTAATTCAATTTAATTATATTGTTTCATGAATAAACTTCTTATTTTCTTCGGATAAAATAAAATAATAAATTGACAGATTTTGTGTGAAAAATGGGAAGGATGGAGAAGCTTTAATTTTACGAACAATCCACCCGGAAAGATAATCGATTCGGTGGAGTTTAAATATTGCGGTATATCGGATGAAATTAGTTTAATCGATGTGATCAAACAAGTTGGAGTGGAAGAAACAAAAGCCCTAATTTTGAAATCTATTCCAAATTTTGAAGACACACTAGAAAAAAAATCTTTACAAGGATTTTTAAATGTTAAAAAATTAATATTATCAGATACCAAATTATGTAATATTTCAAAGGATTGGTTTTTGAAATTTCCTAATTTAGAGTGGCTTGAACTATCACATAATACTATTGATCTACCCGTTGGTATTTTCGATGCAATTCCAAATCTTAAACGACTCGAGTTAATTGAAAATGAAATGAAAATGATAAATAATGGATCGTTTTATAAATTAAAAAATTTAGAAATACTTAATCTTAAAGGAAATAAATTGATAGAAATCGATGATAGAATATTTAACGAATTAGTATCGTTAAAATCTTTGTTTCTAAACATGAATCATTTACGTAATTTACCGCGGACTATATTTTATCGATTGAGAAAATTGGAAATACTAGACATTTCCTACAATAATTTTTCTTCTATGCATTCGGAACTGTTTGATCATAATAAAGAATTGCGACAACTATTTTTGCACGATAGTAACACAGAAATGACCACTTTACCTGATGACTTTCTGTCAAATTTAGAAATACTTGAGCAAGTCCTTTTGAACACGAATGGATTTACATTTTTACCAGAAAATCTTTTCTGGAATTCAATATCTTTGATACATATCAACTTGAATTCTAATTATCTTAAAACATTACCAAAAAATATCTTCAAGTCTCTAAGAAATGTAAACTGTTTAGAAATAAATAACAATTTAATTGAAACTCTTCCTGACGGAATCTTTGAAGATATGTCAAATTTGAAGGAACTCGATTTGTCCGGAAATAAAATGGTTTCTGTAACAAAGTACGTTATTACGCAATTGAAATATCATAAGCTTTATTATGTTTCTTTTTTTAAATAGAATATGTTTTAGGGATCTTTTTAAAGGCTTGACAAATTTGATTCAATTAGACATGGAAAGAAATCAATTAAAATATATGGATGAAATGTCACTATTTCCCATTAAGCATTTAAGTATTGCTAGGTTCTCTCATAATCAGCTAAAATTTAACACTACAATTACAAATCGTCTCCATTTCATAATAATCAATTTCTCAGGGAATTACATTTATCGAACAATAGTATACAACATTTTTTTCCCGACTGGTTTATACCGAAATATCACTTAAGATTATTAAATCTAAGTCACAACTACATAACAACCTTACCGGTAAATATCACTTTTTCATTATCAATACGTAATAATATGTATTGTTAAGTCAATCAATTAAGACGATAAGATGGATGTGTATTTCGATTTAAATAATGTTTTGCATTTAATTTTATTTCTTTTACCTTTTTTCTTTTTCTACAGGCGAGTAATTTAAGTGTACCGTCAGAAGAAATGCACATCGATGTGAGATATAATAAAATAAAAACTATTTTATTTAACTTCACCGAGGTATTAAGATCTCTTGGAAATGTTAAACCTGACGTTATCATTTTCGTCGATCCTAATCCCTTGTTATGCGATTGTAACTTGTACCGTTTATTACTTTTCCGTGATTCTAAGGAGCAATTTTTGTCTTATCACATTAAAATTGAATTGGGAGATATAACTTGTATTCAACCCAATGGAGCAAAAGAGATGAAAGTTAGTCAACTGTTTTCCGGTTTTTATACATGTCCCGAGGACGAATTTTTTAACATTGAACCAAATTGTCAAATCGGTTGTAATTGTCTTGTAAAACCTGAAGGTGAAGTTCGCATTATTGACTGTTCTTATAAAAACATGTCTGAATTTGCGATAGATCTGAAGAAAGTGAGTAATGTTGGAAATAATCCTATAATATTGAATCTCACTGGGAATTTTTTAACGAAATTACCATCGATCAAACCTTTACAAGTAACAGATTTACTGTTATCTGATAATTGTATTTCTCAAATAACGGCTGACGAATTACCAGATAATCTCAAGGTACATTGTTTTTTATTATATAAAATTTTTAAATCACTTGATAAAGATATTTGAAAAATATTTTCTTTTTTTTTTTTGTAGACGCTAGAATTGGATAATAATAATATATCAGTAGTCGGTTCAGATTTAATGGGCTACTTGAATACTACTTTCTTGCGGTTATTCACTATAAGTGGGAATCCAATTAAATGTAATTGCGACAACGAAGATTTTTATAAATTCGTCAAATTAAACCATGATTCTTATCCTGATCTACGTCAAATAAGATGCCATAAAGCGAAAACTGAATTATATAAAATCACAATTGAGCAATTGTGTGACATGATTGATCTACATTCTTTAATCGTATTCGGTTGGTGTATGTTAGGGTGTATAATTGTTGCTATAATCGTAGTAACAATCGATAAATATATAATTGAAAGACAAGACACTACTACAAGACGAGACACTACTGCAACACAAGAAATGGTTGTCCAATATTCAGCAGCGCAGCCGGAAGCAGTAAATTTAATAGAGCGACCGGAAGAAGCAAGTAATTTAGAGCATGCGGAAGAAGTAAGTATGAGAGTGCAGTGGGAAGAAGTAAGTATGATAGAACAGTCGGAAAAAGAAAGTATGATGGCGCAGGCAAATGAAGTTTATGTGCCAGGGAAATCGGATGAAGTAGATATGAAAGAGGAATTTGAAGAACCAGAAATAACATCTGAGAGTACGGACTGAAATCAAATTTTAGTAATCTCGATATATATATATATATGTGATTAGTACAATGAATTTTATTTGAAATTTTTTATTATTTTTTTATTGAAATTATAGATTATCTTTTTAACAAAATTTGACAAATGACATAATTAAATTAGGGTAGATATTTTATTTGTTTAAATATATACATGAAAAAAATAACAGATTGTATATCATAAATATGTTTTAGGTGTATATATATTGTGAGTATTTAGAGACTGATGATTATAGAAATGACACGACACTACTGTAACAACTTTTTAGTCTTTATTCTTTGCAATATTTTAAAATTCAATGGAAATTCGTGGCAAATATTTTGTTTATTAGTTTTACCTGAACATCTCTTTTATCTTATACTTACTGTTGTTAATTTATCTTATATTATATTTTTATATTACAATTGACGATGTTCGGATAAACGATAGTAAAAATATTTTTTTTTTTTTTATATTTTGAATATATTTTAATAGTTTTATTTATAATGTAGGTACCAATTTCCAAAATGCTTTCTGAATGAAAACTATCAATGAAGTCTTTCTGTATAAATGTAAAAAAAAAATTGAACAATTCAGATAGCTACAAAACAATTCTTCTAAAAATAATATATCAAACAAATAGGAAAATGTTTGTTGTTAAAATAAGAAAATATTACGCTTATGTAATAATATTTTAAACTATTTCTATACGTAATAACATATTTATTTTTCAAAAACTTAAAACTTTTTGAACAAATAAAATATTTCATTTTCGAAGATATATGTTTCTTCGAACTAATAAAATAATTTTTTTCTAAAGTATATTTTTTTTCGAACAAATAAAAAATATTTCATATTCAATAGTATTATTCTTTGAATGAATATACTATATTATTTTTAGAAGTACCTTTCTCATTTCCTGAACAAATAGAATGTTATTTAAAAATATACATATATCTACGACGAAAAAAAAAACATTTATTAAATATTTGAGAAGTAAAACAATGTTATAACAATTCCTAAACTTCTCAGGATTCATTGAATGTGTAACCTTGATTTCTGATATATAAAAAGCTGTATTAGTTTATAGAAAAATATATTAATAATTAAGCGCACCTGTATGCATTGCTATTTTTATATATCCTTTTTGTCGTTGTTTTTATTTCTATAACAAATAATTATCCTTCGATTCTATTTTTTACTTTGATTAAAAAAGTTAAATATTTTTCTGATAAATATTTATTTATATCGAATTAAATTTTGTCCTTAAAGTAAATGTATGAATAGTCTAGCATTTATTTATCCGTAAGCGTATTTGAGTTCTTTAGTGATCTTTTGATCAATTCGGTAAAGGAAACTCATCAGGTATATTTATTTGTATATTATGTTGCTTATTGTGACAGAAGAATAGTTTTCAAACAACAAGCTATTTATAGACTTCCAGCAAATGAAAAAGGGATATCAGCGAACACGTAGGGTCGTTTATCAAGGTTTTCTCAAATTTACTTCAATTTACATATATATAAATTACTTTCATATTTCTGTTATTCTACCTCTTAACAGATTAATAACAACGTGTGTGCAAAAACGTTACTTTGTTTTAACATTTTGAATCGAGTTAAACAAAATACGTTACTTGTCATATAATTCGCATATATCACAAAATTCTTTTAGTTTAACTTCTAAATTTTATCTTCGATCCAAGAGAGATGCGTTTTAAAATTTAAATATTCGCGAATAACGTTAAATCTGTTTCTTCTTCGTTTTTGTCTCTTACGGATAACAGTTAATAAGCCATGAGTATTATATTCTTGGTGATATTTTTCCTTACCTTCACAACGATCAACAGCATAAACCCTTTCTGCTTAAAAAATCAACGTTGTGAATGTTGGTCATTTGATTACGGTGTAGAAGAAATTATCTGCCATGTTAATGATAATAGGAGGTTCGACATCACAATTAATCCACCCGATTATTTAAAGGTATATATGCACGATAGCTCTATTTATTTAATTCAATTTAATTATATTGTTTCAAGTGAATAAACTTCTTATTTTCTTCGAATAAAATAAAATAATATATTAATAGATTTCGTGTGAAAATTGGGAAGGATGGAAAGACTTAAATTTCACTAACAATCTACCCGGAAAGATAATCGATTCGGTGGAGTTTGAATATTGCGGTGTATCAGATGAAATTAGTTTAATCGATGTGATCAAACAAATTGGAGTGGAAGAAACAAAAGCCCTAATTTTGAAATCTATTCCAAATTTTGAAGACACACTAGAAAAAAAATCTTTACAAGGATTTTCAAATGTTATAAAATTAGTTTTATTTGATAACAAATTATGTAATATTACAAAGGATTGGTTTTTGAAATTTCCTAATTTGGAGTGGCTTGAACTATCACTTAATACTATTGATCTACCAGTTGATATTTTCGATGAAATTCCAAATCTAAAACGACTCGAGTTAATTGAAAATAAAATGGAAATGATAAATCATGGATCGTTTTATAAATTAAAAAATTTAGAAATACTTAATCTTGAAGGAAATAAATTGATAGAAATCGATGATAGAATATTTGACGGATTAGTATCGTTAAAATCTTTGTTTCTAAACATGAATTACTTACTTAATCTACCACGTACTTTATTTTATCGATTAACAAAATTAGAAACACTAGATATTTCTTATAATAATTTTTCTTCTATGCATTGGGAACTGTTTGATCAGAATAAAGAATTGCGACAACTATTGTTGCACGATAGTAACACAGAAATGACCACTTTTGAAATATTATTGTTATAATAATATTTCAAAAAATAAAATAAATAAATATATAAATAATATTGTTATTTATAATGTAGGTACCAATTTCAAAATGCTTTCTGAATGAGAACAAACGTTAAAGTCTTTCTGTATAATGTAAAGCAAAAATTAAATATTTCAGATAGTAAAAAATTAATACTTCTAAAAATAATATATCAAAAAATAGGAGAATCTTTCTAATTAAAAATTTAAGAATATTAAGCTTATGTAATAATATTTTAAACAATTTCTATACGTAATAACATATTTATTTTTCAAAAACTTAAAACTTTTCGAGCAAATAAAATATTTACTTTTCGAAGATATATGTTTCTTCGAACTAATAAAATATTTATTTTCGAAAGTATATGTTTTTTCGAACAAATAAAAAATATGTTATTTTCAATAGTATTATTCTTTGAACGAATAAAATATATTATCTTCAGAAGTATCTTTCTCATTTCCTGAACAAGTAAAATGTTATTTACAAATATACATTTTTTTGCGAGGAAAAACAAAACATTTACTAAATATTCAAGATGTTAAACAATGTTATAACCATTCCTGAACTTCTCAGGATTCATTGAATGTGTAACCTTGATTTCTGATATGTAAAAAGCTGTATTAGTTTATAGAATAATATATTAATAATTAAGCGCACCTGTATGCATTTCTTATTTAATATATCCTTTTTGTCGTTGTTTTTATTTCTATAACAAATAATTATCCTTCGATTCTATTTTTTACTTTGATTAAAAAAATTAAATATTTTTCTGATAAATTTTTATTTATATCGAATTAAATTTTGTCCTTAAAGTAAATGTATGAATAGTCTAGCATTTATTTATCCGTAAGCGTATTTTAGTTCTTTAGTGATCTTATGATCAATTCGGAAAAGGTAACTCATCAGGTATATTTATTTGTATATTATATTGCTTATTGGGACAGAAGAATAGATTCCAAACAACATGCTATTTATAGACTACCAGCAAATGAAAAAGGGATGTCAGCGAACACGCAGAATCGTTAGCTTATGTTTCCTGCGAATGTATTTAAACTTATATACGTATAATTTATTCCCACATCTCTGTTATTCTTCGTGTTTACAGATAAGGAACTAATTGCGTGCGAGATCGTTAGTTTGACCTGAGATTTTGAATTGTGAAGAACAAAAATACATTATTTGCCTTTTATATCGTCAAATTAACGGAATCATTTAATCAACGTTATTTGAAAGGTAATATATAATTTTTTGATTTTAATAAACAATTCATTAGGAAGATCACGTGTAATCCCAGGATTTCACAAAACACGGTTTTTATCAAAGATAGTAAGAATAATAAATCGTAGCTTTATCGATCGTAATTTTTATTTGCGAGCAGCATTATAATTTCTTTCCAATTTAAGGTGCATTCGATACATTTATTCGCGAATAACGTTAAGTGTGTTGTCTAATCGAGTTTTTTTTTGTTTTTTTTTTTTTTAGAGATCCATTAACAAGCAATGATTATCATAATTTTAATGATATTATTCGGGCAAATTTCAACTTGTTTCACAAATTTCAACAGCGTTCTTCCACTATCTAAGAAGAATTCAAATTGTCAATGTTCGGCATCAGGTTTAGACGATATATTCGTCGTTTACAAACATAATAATAGTTTGGAGTTGAGCATAAATATTAAAAGATGGGATAATTTGGAGGTAAAGTAGCTTTCTTTTCCTTTTCTACAATTTAACAGTCTGTGACAAATCGTATCTTTTTATATTTATTATTAAATTGGAAAATAAGTTTGAGAATATAAAAAGTTTTATTCTTAACAAAACATATTATGTCTATATGTCGTTCAACGAATATAATCTTTTTCTTTTCATGTAATCAAAAATAAAACGATAATTTGACAGATCGTTTGCAAATATTGGGATGAATTGAAAGATTTTCAAGTAACGAGCAAATCATCAGCGAGGATATTGAATTCGCTGAGTTTTAGACATTGCGGATTATCAGACGAAACTAAATTAATAAACGTTATCAGAGAATTAGGAGTGGAAGATACAAACGCCCTAACCTTTGAATCATTCCAAGATCTTACAAACACATTAAAAAAAGAGAATTTTGTAGGGTTGTCAAATTTGAAAAAATTATCTTTATCTTATAACAACTTAAGTAATATTTCGAAGGATTTCTTTTTGAATTTTCCACAATTGGAATGGCTTAATCTATCGCGTAATAAACTTGTAATATCCAGTGATAATTTCAATGAAATTACCGATTTAAAGAGACTCGAGTTAATTGGAAATGATATAAAAACGATAACAGCTGGAACCTTTGATAAATTACAAAACTTGGAACTTTTGAGCCTTATGGGAAATAAATTGACAGAAATCGATGGTGGAATATTCGAGGAATTAATATCATTAAGGTCATTGTCCCTAGCCATGAATAATTTATCCAAACTACAGCGGTCCACGTTTCATCAACTAAAAAAATTAGAAACACTTGATATTTCTATGAACAATTTCTTCTATATTCCATCAAAATTGTTAAATCAAAATAAAGAATTGCGACGATTATTGTTGCATCATAACAGCGGAGAGCTCGACCATCTGCCAGCGTTTTTTTTGGCAAATTTCGAAGAACTCGAAGAAGTCGTTTTGAACAATAATGGGCTTAAAAAATTGCCAGAAAATATTTTCAGGGGTTCATTTTTATTAAAATATATCGATTTGAATTGTAATTATCTTAAAACATTACCACATACTATCTTCAGGGGTTTACGAAATGTTGAAACACTCTTGTTAAGAAACAACGGAATCGAAGATCTTCCTACGGACATTTTTAAAGATTTCGGAAAATTACGAAAACTCGATTTGTCCATGAATTTAATGACTTCTATCAAAAAGTAAGTTATTATGTAATTTATATAACATAAGTTCTTTCTTCATTTTTTCATTTTTCCTTTTCGTAAATATTATTATTTTTTGTAGGAATCTATTGGAAAACTTGAAATCATTGATTGAATTAAACATGGAAAAAAATAGATTGGCAGTTATCGAAGCAATGGCTTTTTTCCCTGTTAGAAATATAACCATTATCAAGCTATCGCATAATCAATTGGAATTAAACTCTTCGAGTACAAAATGGTCACCATTTTATAATAATTGTTTTCTCAGGGAATTGCATTTATCTAACAACAGCATAGACAGATTCTTTTCCGATTGGTCGATAAGTAGATATCACTTAAGATTATTAGATTTGAGTTACAACCAAATAAATAGCATATCGGTAAATATTAAATTTGATTAATAAATTCAAAATGATAAGTATCCAAAAAAAATATAAAGGAAATATATGTGTTATATTTAATAATCGTTTCTAATCGATTTTATTTATTTTTCTTCTACAGGGGAATAACTTCATATTACCGTCAAACCGTATTCTAGTCGATCTGAGATATAATAACATAAGTAATATTATTCTATACGATATCGAAGAACTAGCAGTTTATCAAAATAAAGAACGTGACGTTGTCGTTCTCGTTGATCATAATCCCATATTGTGCGATTGCAATTTATACGATTTGTTGCTTTATTTAAACAACGGAATGCCGAAAACTGTTTACAATTATTTTAAAATTAAACTTGGAAATTTATCGTGCGTTCAATATGATGGAACGAAGGGCCCACAAATTACAAAATTGGATGCAAAGACGTATACCTGTCCCGAAGACAAATACTTTAGTATTAGAAAAAATTGTCAAATTGGTTGTACCTGTGGTGTAAGATTGCACGACAATACGCGTATTTTAGATTGCTCGTATAAAAATATGTCTGAACTTTCGATCGATCGAACAAGAATTTTACCTATCAGAAAATATCCTTTAATATTGAATCTAACTGGGAATTATTTTACCGAGGTACCATCGATGGAAACATTAAAATCAATAAACGTAACTGGTTTACTGTTATCCAATAACAGTATTTCTCAAGTAATGATTAACAAATTACCAGAAAGTCTCACGGTACGTTACTTCTTATAATATTATTTTTAAAATTCATTTAATCGAGATATTTGACTAAATTTTTTTTCTTTGCAGACATTAGAATTGCATAATAATAATATATCAGAAATTGATTCGGAACTATTGGACTTCGTGTATTCTAAATCTTTGAAAGTATTCACATTAAGTGGAAACCCAATAAAATGTAATTGCAATACTAAAGATTTACTTCGTTTCGTTCAAGCAAAACGTTCTATTTATAAAGATTTAAATAATGTAAAATGTGATAACATGAATAATCTTTTGTATAAAATGACCTACGATCAATTTTGTCAAAATTCAAATTTAGCCAAAGGAGTGGAATTAAATGAAAGGAACACAAATGTTAGGGTTAAAATCTAAAGGCAATAATATCAATTTACGTTATAAGCATAGTCATTTTTATCAGAAAACATTATTTTTTTGTTCATTGCAATCACGAGCATATTATTTTAGAAAACATTATAAAACAATATAAAGCGGTGAGTGTTTGATTGTAAATATTGTCATTTATCTTATAGATAAAATTAGATAAAAATAATATTTCCAGTTAAATGAATACTCTTTGTATCATCTCTGTTAATTTTTATTATGTTTTTTATAATTAATGGCTAATACGAATTAATTTCATGTTTATTTTTACTATTACATTTTTTTGTATCTACATTTGTTATCTCGTCTTTACTATTATTTATTTATTTATTTATTATATGTAATATCTTTATATTGCAATTGACAATGTTCAGATAAACGTTAGTAGAAATATTTTTATATAGTTTGAATATTTTGAAATTATTTTCTTTTTAACGTAGATAATTATTTTTAAAATAACTAAAACTACGATGCTTCAAGAAGGAGAACAAAAAATTAGTTTTTTTTATAAAAATAGAAAGCAAAAATTTAATAATTTAGATAGCACAAGAGCACTACTTCTGAAAAAAAAAAATACTTCAAATACTATTTTAAATATTAAATTTTTTTTACAATTAAAATGATTCTCTACTAAAGTAAGAAATGAAATTTCAGTATAAAAATATTTTATTTCGTTCTTAAACATTAAATAAAATATTTTATTCTGATATATAGAAGTAAATATAAAATAATATTGCTATATGAATTTTTAGTTAGTATTATATATTTTTATAAATTCTAAAAATGATTAACATAATGTAATACGAGATAACATTAAAATTTACAATATTTGTAAATATACTTCGTTTAATATTCAAAATGGTAGTAAAACTATATTGTAATTAATACACACATTTCAAATGCTATTTTAAATAATTTTTCGTATAAATAAAAGATATCATTCTAAAGAGTATTATTTCTGTAACAAACAGAATATGTTATTTATAAAAATACATTTATGAAATAAAAGAAAATACTTATTAATCATTTACGATATAAAACAATATTATAACCAGTTCCGAATTTTGTTCTCGCTATTTTCCTAGGATTTATTGCATATATAACTTTTATTAATGATATATATCTATGTAAAAAGTTCTAATTGTTTATATCTAAATATAAGATTGAGAAAAATTAACATATCTTTTGATGTTGTCGAATTGTATTTGAATATTGTTATAGAATTTATTTGAATTAAAAAAAAAAAAACAGAAAAGAAAATATGAGGAATTATGTTTAAGAAAATTCAAAATGAGTTTCATGTTTTCTGTTATAAATCAAAATATAATATAAACAAATTGATAACAGTATTGTATGACCTCTTTAGGTAATACGTACCTTATGTTCTTGTTGTTTGTTCGTTTGGCAAATATTTTTCGAATCATTTGAAGTCATCTCGTGATCAAACTTACATTACATACTATCGAAAGAAGAGATAACAAACGAATAAAAATTATTTTAAAAAATTATACGAGTAAGTAAAGTTACACACACACACACACACGACATATATTAATTATATTCACTATGAATATTTTCTTACATGTATTAGGTGCAAAAGTTAATTCGTTGGCTTTATTGACAAATTTAGTATTCATTTATAAAGTAATCGCGAATCTGTTATTTTTCGAAATAGTTTTTATTATTTTCTATTAGTATGATCTATTTTTCAAAGCAAGTGACAAATTTCTTAATAAAAATGAGATATCGATTTTGATGCAATAAATATAATATCGGAAAACCAATTGATTTCTACACCAAATATTATCAAAATTAAAAATATTAGTATAGTAATTAACAGAAGTAAATAATAAAATTATCATTCGAGAAAGGACGTGTTTTATTTATCTTCATCGATATGCATAAAATATTTATTCGAATTTTCGATAAACTCTTAAATATCTTAATAACAGACTAATAAAATGTCAATTTTTGTTTGATCATTAATTTGATTTTATTTGTCTTTCGTAATAGACAGAAATTGTTTTAAGATGTTACAAATTGGAGCCTTAGCGATATTTTTCCTTACCATTACAACGATCAACAGCACTGAACTTTTATGCGAGGACAATCCACATTGTAGATGTATTTCAATAAATCCAAAGGTGGTACATGTTTCTTGTCATATTGGTGATAATGGTACGAAAATCCTCATCAATGTTAAATCATGGGATTACTTGCAGGTATATATACGATCATTTTCTTATTTGATATAATTTAATTGTGATTAGACACCTATCTTTCAATATTTATTATTATTTTGCAAAAAAAGAAAAATGTCTGGAAATAGAAAATTTATCTTAGAACATCGTTTAACGAATAAACTTTTTATTATTTTCTAATGAAATGATAATAACAATTTATATAACAGATAAATTGTGAAAATTGGGATGGATGGCAAGACTTTAATTATACGAGCAATCTAGCCGGACATAAAGTCGATTCGGTACAATTTATAAACTGCGGAATATCAGACGAAATTAGCTTAAGAGATGTGGTCGATTTGTTCGGAGTGAAAGAAACAGAGAGCCTAATATATCAATCTTATAAAAAACTTAACGGAAATTTAAGAAGAAAGCATCTTGCTGGCTTCCCAAAAGTGAAAACATTAAATTTATCTGGTAATGGTATAATTAATCTCACAAAAGATTTTCTTTTGGATTTTCCCGAATTGGAGTGGATTGATTTATCTGAAAATAATGTCATATTACACAATAAAATTTTCGATCCAACTCCTAATCTTAAGCGAATCGAATTATACAATAATGGATTAACAACATTCGACATTAGGTTAATTTATAAACTTAAGAAACTAGAGTTTCTGGATCTTATGGGAAATAAATTGACAGATATAGAAGACACAGTATTTGACGATATATTATCATTAAAAACTTTGTTATTAGACGTTAATAATTTATCCAGATTATCGCCGCATATATTTTCTCAATTAGGAGAATTGGATGTATTGGATATTTCAATGAATAATTTCTCTTATATTCCATCGAAATTGTTTGAAGAAAATAAACGATTAAGTAAACTATACTTCCATCATAATAAAATGAATTTGGATACCATGCCAGATAATCTTTTGTCGAATTTAACTAAACTCGAAGAAGTCGTTTTGAGCAATAATGGGTTTAAAAAACTACCGGAAAATCTTTTCTGGGGTTCGATATCTTTAACTAATATCAAATTGAATGAAAATTTGTTAAAAACTTTATCGGTAATGTTTTTCAAGGATCTACAAAATGTAGAAAAACTCGAATTAAGTAACAATCTTATTAAAAGTCTACCCGATCATATTTTTCAAGATATGGTCAAGTTGGAAAAACTCGATTTGTCCGGAAATAATATGATATTTATAACAAAGTACGTTATTGTATCACATTTATAGAGAACAAATATTTATATTCAATTAATTTTCAAATGTGTGAATATTTTTTTTTTTAGCAATTTATTTGAAGGCTTGACATCATTGATTATACTAAACATTGAAAGAAACAAATTAAAAGTTATCGAACCAATGGCATTTTTTCCCATGAAAAAACTAGTCGTTGCTAAGTTATCTCATAATCGGATAAGTTTTAATATCTCAGACAAAAAGTGGAATCCATTTTACAATAATACTGTTCTTAAAGAATTATATTTATCGAACAATAGTATAAAAAATTTCATTACCGGTTGGCCTATTGGCGAAGATAATTTAAGAATATTAGATTTGAGTAGCAACAACATAACACACGTAATGGTAAATATCAATTTTTATTATCCAAACATTTTTTCAATTATTTTAATAAATTCAAATGATACAAGAAAAATATCTCTGTCTCAATAATCCTTTACATTTGCTTCTTTTTTTTTTTTTCTTTTTTTTTATAGGCGAACGATTTCTTAATCCCTTCGGACAGAATAAGAATCGATCTAAGAAATAATCAAATACAAAATATTTTATTTCACATGAAATTAATACCGTCGCAATTTTTTAACATTCCACATGACATAACCATTTTTATCGATGGTAATCCAATATTATGCGATTGTAAATTGTACGATCTATTGCTTTGCCGTGAAAAGAAGATCACAAATCATTATTACAATAATTTCAAATTTACAATTGGAAATTTAGCGTGCGTACAACGTAACGGAACGCTTGGGCCTAAAGTTAAAAAACTTCGTACAAATACTTATTTATGTAGCGAGGAAGATTATTTTGGAACTAAAGGAATGTGTCAAAATGATTGTAATTGTAACATAAGACAATCAGACATGGCTCGAATTATGGATTGCTCGTATAAAGAATTATCCAATTTTTTCATTAACCAATCAAGAGTGAATTTTGACGATAGATATTCATTAATAATAAATCTTACGGGTAATTTTTTAAAGGAGATACCATCGTTTGAACTGTTATCAAAATTAAACATAACTACTTTATTATTATCTAATAATAATATTTCTCAAGTAACAGTTGACAGAATACCAAAAAATCTTCAAGTAAGTTGTTTATTATATTTTTATATTATTTACATCAAAATAGATATATATTAAACGAACATTTATATTTATTTTTTTTTATTATTTATTATTTTTCTTTGCAGGTATTACATTTGCATAATAATAATATATCAAGAGTTACTTCAGATGTAATTGACTACATAAAATCTAGATCTTTGCAAGAATTTACTTTCAGAGGGAACCCAATTATATGTGATTGCCATACTCGTGATTTTTATATATTTGTCCAAGCAATAAGATATCATTATAAAGATTTGAAAGATTTAACGTGTAAAAATATGAGTCGTCCATTGTATCAGTTGACCTTTAATGATTTGGTGTGTCCACCTGAACCACGTCATCATTCAAGCATCAGGAATATATTTATTTTCTTTGGCGTAGTGATTCTGCTAACAATTGCGCTTTTAATATGGTATTTTAGAAAAGATATTCGTGCGTTTATAACGAACGATGTAAGGGAAAGGCTCGCTGTTGCATATTCACGATTGAGATTGAATTAAAAAAAACGTAAGTCTTGTCAGGAATTTAAAAATAATAATTTTAATATGTATTTGAGATATATAGTTATTTTTAATCAGATGAATTATTTTTATTTATTGCAATTACATATATTGTTTTAGAAGACATTATAAAAAAAAGCAATATAAAGTGGTGAGTGTTCGATTGTAAATATTGTTATTTATCTTTTAGATAAAATATGATAAAAATAATATTTCGAGTTAAATGAATACTCTGTAACATCTGGTAACTTTTACTACGCTAGTTATAATTAACATTTTTAGTACGTATTAATTTCATATATTTTACTATTCCTTTATTTGCATGGACAATTTGTTATCTTGTATGTATTGTTATTTGTTTATCATATGTTATAGTTTTTTATTCCAATTGACGATGTTCGAATAAACGATAGTTGTAACGTTTTTATATAGTTTAAATATTTTGTAATTATTTTATTTTTAATGTAGGTAATAATTTTTAAAATAGCTAGAAAGATAATGCTTTCTGAATGAGAACATTAAAGGCTTTGTGAGTGAGAACATTAAAGTCTTTCTGTATAAATGTAAATCAACAATTAAATAATTTAGATAACAACTAGTAATATTTCTGAAAATAATATATAAAATAGAATTTCAAATAGCAGTTTCCCTACAATTGAAATAAAATTGTACTGAAATGAGACATGAAATTTCAATAAATAAAATATATTTTAATAAACCAAATTTATATATAATATATTTTATTATACTATTCTAAAGTACAAAATAAATTGCTGTAATTTTGAATTTTTAGAAAGTATGGCATGTTTGACACTTTTTAGTCTAAAGAAGATACTTATAATATAAAAAAAAATGAAAATATTAAAATTTCAAATATTTATATACAGACGTCACTTAATAATTTAAATTTTAATATTAGTTTCTTCAAAATAAAATGCCTTTCAAATATTATTTCAAACTATTTTTACAAGTAATAACATAATTTATTTAAAAAAATGTAATTTTTTAAACAAATAAAATATGTTATTTTTACTTGTATTATTCTTTGAATAAATAAAATATATTATTTTCAGAAGTATTATTTCCTGAACAAATAAATGTTATTTACAAATATATATTTCCGACGAAAAACAAAACATGTATTAAACATTTACGATTGAAACCTGTATAATAACCATTTCCGAAGATTAACTACGATATTTTCTCAAGACTCATTGCATATGTAACCTTAATTTCTAATAAGTAAAAAGTTATAAAATAGTCTACGTAAGAATATACTATTAATTAGAAATTTGTATGCATTGTAAAGAGAATATTAATTCTGTGGTTATTGGACAATTAAAAATTATGTATTTTTATAATTGTTGCAGTACAATAAATAATTAAATTTGATGAAAATACTTCAGTTTCTTATCATTCAAAACGATAATCATAATTCCTTTGCTTCTTATTTAATTTTATATCAAGATAACTATTACCTTCAGTTTGTATACTATGTCGTTTGTTCTGACCGAAAAAAATTTAATTTTCAAACAACAAGCTATTTATAGACTACCAACAAATGAAAAAGGATATCAGCACACACGTAGGGTCGTTAGCTTAGGTTAGTGCGAAGGTATTTCACTTTATATATGTACAAATTACTTTCATAGCTCTGTTATTCTTCCTGTTTACAGATAAGTAACAACGCATCTGCAAAATCGTTACTTTGTCCTAACATTTTGAATCGAGTGAAACAAAAATACGTTGTTTGTCTTTTAATTCGTATATATTGTGAAATTCATTAAGTTTAACTTCTGAGTGTTATTTTCGATCAAAGAGAAATGCATTTGAAAATTTAAATATTCGCGAATAACGTTAAATCTGTTTCTTTTTTGTTTTTGTCTAAAGGTGACCGTTGAGAAACAATGATTATCATAATTTTAGTAATATTTTCCCTTACCTTCACAACGATCAACTGCAATGTACCTACATGCGTGGATAACCCAAGTTGTAAATGTTTGTTTGTAAGTGAAAATAAGGAATATATGTATTGCATTGTTAATAATAGTACGAAATACACCATCAGCATTGTATCAAAGGATCACTTGCAGGTATATAAACGATACATTTTTTTATTTAAGACATTTTAATTGTAACAAAATTAATATTTAAATAATTTTTGTTCTGAAATTGTTTTTCTTTTTTTTTGACTTCTGGAATTCAATAAATAAATGATGAATAAAATATAATGGTAAATTGACAGATAATTTGTGAAAAATGGAACGGATGGGATAACTTTAATTTCACGAGCAAAATGTCCGGAAAGATAGTCAATTCGGTGGAATTTAAAAATTGCGGAATATCAAACAAAACTAGTTTAAAAGATGTGATCGAAAGACTTGGAATAGAAGAAACAGAAACCCTAATATTTAAATCTTTTGAAAAACTCAATGGAACATTAAAAAGAAAGCATCTTGCAGGCTTCTCAAAAGTGAAAATATTAAATTTATCTGATAACGGTTTAACTAATCTTCCAAAAGATTTGTTTTTGGATTTTCCCGAATTGGAGACAATTGATTTATCTGATAATAATGTCAAATTACCCAATGAAATTTTCGATCCAACTCCGAATCTTACGCGAATTGAGTTATATAGTAATAAATTAAAAATATTGGACAGTAGGTTAATTAATAAACTCGACAAATTAGTGTTTCTGGACCTTCTGGAAAATGAATTGACAGAAATCGCAGACGCAACATTTGAAAATCTAGTATTATTACAGACTTTGTTATTAGACTGTAATAATTTAACTAAACTATCGCCGCATATATTTTCTCAATTAGGAGAATTGGATGTACTGGATATTTCAATGAATCAATTCTCCTATATTCCACCAAAATTGTTTGATAAAAATAAAAAGTTAAATCAACTATATTTGCATCATAACTTAATGGACTTGGAAACTTTGCCAGATTATCTTTTGTCGAATTTAACGAGACTCGAAGATGTCTTTATGAATAATAATGGATTTAGAAAACTACCAAAAAATCTTTTCTGGGGTTCGATAAATTTAAAAAGTATCAACTTGAATGAAAATTTGTTACAAACTTTACCCGCAATGTTTTTCAAAAATCTAAAGAACGTAAACAAACTCGAATTAAATAATAATTTAATCGAAACTCTTCCTGACAGAATCTTTAAAGATATGTCAAAGTTGCAGATACTAGAATTGGCTGGGAATCATATGGTTTATATAACAAAGTACGTTGTCATATCATTTATAGAAAAAAAAAATTCTTTTTAATTTTATTCCTTTTTAAATGTGAATATTTCTTTTCAGTGATCTATTTAATGGCTTGACATCATTGACTGAACTAAACATGGACAGAAACAGAATCAAAATTATCGAGCCAATGGCTTTTTCTCCTATGGAAAGTCTAAGCATTGCTAAGTTATCTCATAATCAGATAAGTTCTAACATTACAGACGAAAAGTGGAATCCATTTTACAATAATACTTTACTCGATGAATTATATTTATCGAACAATAATATAAATAGATTCATTGCAAATTGGCCTAAGGTTGAAGATAATTTAAGAATATTAGATTTGAGCCACAACAACATAACATACGTAATGGTAAATATCAATTTTAATTATCCAAACATTTAATCAAAAATATTATATTATTATTTTAATAAATTCAAATGATAAAGAAAAAAAGAAATAAACCCGAGATCTATAATCATTTTGACAATTGCTTTTATCTTTCTTGTTTTTCTTTTTTTTATAGGCAGAAGAATTCTTACTCCTTTCGAATAAAATTACTATCAATTTAAGAAATAATAAAATAAAAAATATTTTTTTACGCGTTCTACAAAGATCGTGGAAATTTTATACCGTTGAACGTGACATTGTCATTCTTATCGATGGTAATCCAATATTATGCGATTGTGTCTTGTATAATCTTTTGCGTTGGCGCGAAAAGAAATTGTATAATTATTTTTACAATTTTTTCCAATTTTCGTTCGGAGAATCATCGTGCGTAAAACATGATGGAACGTTGGGGCCTAAAATTAAACAACTTCGTACATATACTTATTTATGTTCCGAGGACGATTATTTTGGAACTAAAGGAAAGTGTCAAAATAATTGTACTTGTAGTATAAGACCAGAAGACATGACTCGCATTATGGATTGCTCGAATAAAGGATTATCCAATTTTTTGATCAATCAATCAAAAGTGATTTTTAACGATAGGTATCCGTTAATAGTAGATCTTACGGGTAATTTTTTAAAGGAGATACCATCGTTTGAACTGTTATCAAAATTAAACATAACTACTTTATTATTATCTAATAATAATATTTCTCAAGTAACAGTTGACAGAATACCAAAAAATCTTCAAGTAAGTTGTTTATTATATTTTTATATTATTTACATCAAAATAGATATATATTAAACGAACACTTATATTTATTTTTTTTTATTATTTATTATTTTTCTTTGCAGGTACTACATTTGCATAATAATAGCATATCCAAACTTAATCTGGACGTAATTAATTACTTGAAATCTAAACCTTTGGAAGAATTGACTATCAGAGGGAATCCAATTATATGTGATTGTGCTGCTCGTGATTTTTATTTATTCATCCAATCAATGAGATTTGATTATAGAGATTTGGGAAATGTAACGTGTAATAATATGAGTACTCCTATGTTTAGGATGTCATTTAATGACTTCGTGTGTCCATCCGAAACCTGTGATTGCATAAGTACGTTTACGAGTATGATTGTTACCTTAATCGTAGCGATTGTGTTAACAATTGCGCTTTTATTATGGTATTTTAGAAAAGATATTCGTGCGCGTATACCGAACAATATAGCGGAAAGTTTCTTTATTAGATATACACAATTAAGAATGAATAATAATTAAAAGAAGACATAAGTCTTGCCATGAATTTAAAAATAATAATTTTTAATATTCATTATAGATATAATGACTTTTAATCAGATGAACGATTTTTTTCATTCATTGCGATTACGAGTTTATCGTTTTAAATAAGAAAATATTAAAAAGGAAGCAATTATAAAGCGATTACATATAATTGTAAATATTGTTATTTATCTTTTAGATAAAATTATATAAAAATAATATTTCTAGTTAAATGAATACTATGTAACATCTGTTAATTTTAACTATGCTATTTTTATAATAACGTTTAATACGTATTAATTTCATATATCTTACTATTCCTTTATTTGCATGAAAAATTTGTTATCTTGTATGTATTGTTATTTATTTATCATCTGCTATATCTTTATATTCCAATTGACGATGTACATATAAACGATAGTTGAAACATTTTTATATAATTTGAATATTTTGAAATTATTTTCTTTTTAATGTAGTTAATTAATTTTAAAATAAGTAAAATTACAACCAAACGTACAATAAATAAAACTATAACAAGCACTTCCAGACTTCGTAGACACCTCTTTGAAGATATTTTGTAGTAATGTTTTAAGATAGAATCCAATTTGATATAAGTATTTGAACGATGTTGAATTTCAGAAAAGATTTTTTCTTAATTTTTTAAATTGACGACAAGCTTGTTGCGTGAAATACATGAACTTCTAATAGCATATAAAATATGATAAACATTACACTGAAAGTAAAATACCATTGCCCGGGTCTAACCACGAGGAGGTAACCGCTTCCGAAGATCCACGAGGAATGTGCATTCTGAAGTATTCACATCCGAAAAAAATGAAACGAAAGAAAATTATTTAACTGAGAACGTTTTTCTAAAAAATCTAACTCTTAGGCCCCCCACCCGAAGAGTTTCATCTATTCGCAAGTAATACGTTTACGTGTCGAAAAAGAATTTGTCTGAACTAGTCGGAACTGATACTATTAATTAGAAATTTGTATGCATTGTAAAGAGAATATTAATTCTGTGGTTATTGGCCCATTAAAAATTATGCATTTTTATAACTGTTGCAGTACAATAAATAATTAGATTCGATAAAAATACTTCAGTTTCTTATCTTTCAAACGATAATTCCTCTGCTTCTTTCTTAATTTTATATCAAGAAAACTATTACCTTCAGTTTGTATACTATCTCGTACTTTCTGATCGAAAAATATTTACTTTTCAAACAATAAACTATTTATAGGCCACGAGCGAATCAAAAAAGGATATCTGCAAACACGTAGGGTCGTTAACCTAGGTTTTTTCGAACTTACTTCAATTTACATATGCTTAAATTATTTTCATAGCTCTGTTATTCTATCTGTTAACAGATAAGTAACAACGTGTGTACAAGATCGTTACTTTAACCTAACATTTTAAATCGAGTGAAACAAAAATACGTTACTTGTCTTTTAATTCGTATATATTGTAAAATACAATTAGTTTAACTTTTGAATTTCTTCTTCGATCCAACAGTGATGCGTTTCAAAATTTAAATAGTCGCGAATAACATCAAATTTGTTTCTTTTTTGTTTTTGTCTAAAGTGGACCGTTAAAAAACAATGAGTATCATAATCTTAGTGATATTTTTTCTTACCTTCACAACGATCAATTGTAATGCTCCTTCATGCGTGGAAAACCCAAGTTGTAAATGCATTTCAATGAGTGAAAATGCGATAAAAATGATTTGCAATGTTCATAATAGTACAAAGTACACCATCTACGTTAAATCAAGGGATTACTTGCAGGTATATACAGAATAGTTTTTTTTTCATTTAAGTCAATTTAATTGTGACAAAACTTATCTTTCGATAAGTATTTTTTTTTTTTTTATTAAAAAAGTCTGGAATTAAATAAATAAATGATAAATAATATTTAATGATAAATCAACAGATTGTTTGTACAAATTGGAAAGGATGGGAAGATTTTAATTTCACGAGCAAACTACCTGGGAAGATAATTAATTCGGTGGAGTTTAAACATTGCGGAGTATCAAATAAAATTAGTTTAAAAAATGTGGTCGAAAGATTAGGAGTAGAAAAAACAGAAACCCTCATATTTCAATCTTCTAAATTCCTTTACGACAATTTAAAAGAAGAGCATCTTAGAGGGTTCCCAAATGTGACAAAATTAGTTTTAGCTGGTAACGGTATGACTTTTATTTCAAGTGATTTTTTTGATGATCTTACCGAATTGGAATGGATTGATCTATCCGATAACAGACTTATATTACCCATCGATATTTTCGATTTAACTCCAAATGTTAAGCGATTAGAATTATCTAGAAATGGATTAAAATCGATCATTGCTGGAATATTTTACGATCTAAAGAATCTAGAATTTCTGAATCTTATGGAAAATGAATTAAAAGAACTTCCAGCTGAAATATTTGTAAATCTAGTACCGTTAAAAACTTTAAACCTAAGACAAAATGAGTTATCGGAGTTGCCGGAAAAAATTTTCGAAGAATTAGAAAAATTGGAAACACTTGATATTTCTTTCAATAAATTCACCTATATTCAATCAAAATTGTTTGATCACAACAAAGTATTGCGTCAACTATTCTTTCACCATAACAAACTAGATTTGTACACTCTGCCAGATTATCTTTTGTCTAATTTAACTAAACTCGAAGAAGTTTATTTGAACAATAATGGGCTTACAAAATTACCAACAAATCTTTTTTGGAATTCAACGTCGTTGAAATATATCAACTTGAATTCTAATTATCTTAAAACGTTACCACAAAATATCTTCCAAGGTATACGAAATTTGGAAGTGCTTTCAATAAGTAACAATATGATTAAAACACTTCCTAGAAAAATCTTCAAAGATATCGTAAATTTGGACAAACTCGACTTGTCCAAGAATGATATTGTTTATATAACAAGGTAAATTATTCTATTATTTATAGAAAAACATTTTGTTTATTCTATACCAATTAAAATGTGAATATTTTTGTAGAGATTTACTTGACGATTTGACATTTTTGACTGAACTAAACATGGAAAGTAATCATCTAATGCACATCCCGGAAAAGGCATTGAAATCATTGTTAAATCTAAGGATTGCCAAGTTTTCTAATAATCTTCTAATAATAGACAATTCTACAAAATGGTGTTCGCTTCGTTATAATCTATTTCTCGAAGAATTGCACTTATCCTACAACGATATAGAATTTTTCATTTCCGATTGGTCGAAACATGGACATTACTTAAGATTATTAGATTTGAGTCACAACAAAATAAGAACCGTATCGGTAAATATCTAATTTTTATTATTCAAACATAATTGTAATAAACTATTACGAAATAAGATGAAAATAGAAAAGAAATATCTTTTACTTCAATAATCTTTTACATTTGGTTTGTGTTTTTTTTTTATTTTTCTTTCTTTTTTATAGACGAATAATTTATTAATCCCGTCGGACAGGCTAAAAATCGATCTAACCTTCAATAAAATAACAAATATTTTGTTTATTATTGGTAAAAAATTGAGAAATTATTTTACCAAGAAACATGACATCGACGTTATCGTCGATCGTAATCCAATATCATGCGATTGTCAGTTGTACGATCTCTTGCGTTATCGTGAAAATAAGATATCAAGTTTCAATTACAATTATTTTCATTTTACCTTGAAGAATTTATCGTGTATTCATACTAATGGAATGACAGGGCCATTAATTAGAAATCTAAATTCAACCACGTATAAATGTAACGAGCACGAATACTTTAATATTAAAAGAAAATGTCAAAATGATTGTACTTGTTCCGTAAGACCGTCAGACATGACTCGTATTTTAGATTGCTCGAATAATAATATGAATAAATTTGTTCTCAACGAAACAATGGTTGACTTCGAACAGAACTATCCTTTAATATTGAATCTAACTGGAAATTTTTTAACGGAGATACCATCGTTTAAATCCTTAAAACCAATAAACATAACTGGTTTATTGTTATCTAACAATCAAATTTCTCAAATAACGATTGACAAATTACCAGATACTCTCACGGTACATTATTTTTTATCTTATTATTTTAAAATTCATTTATTGAAGTTATTTTGACAAATAATTTTTTTTTTTCTTCTCTTTCGTTTGCAGATATTAGAACTGCATAATAACAAAATATCAGAAATTGAAATCAAAGTACTAGCCTACGTGTATTCTAGATCTTTAAAAGTATTCACTTTAAGTGGTAATCCAATTAAATGTGATTGCGATACTAGATTCTTACTTTATTTCGTTCAAACGAAGCGATTTGATTATAACGATCTAGATAATTTGAAATGTAAGGACGTGGATCTTCCTTTGTATCAGATGACCAATGAACAATTAGTATGTTCAACGAAACCATATATGATTGTAATATATGTTATTCTGACAGTGTTTGGAATTCTTTTTATAATAATAATAATATGGTATTATAAGAAATATCTTTTGGTATTACTTCCACGTAGAATGAGAAGAGGGTTCGATTTATACGAGGTGGTTTTTTCTAGATAAAAACAAAACATATGTAGGGTAAGGAATTTAAAGAAAAGTCATTTTAATATGCATTAAAAGTACAGTCATTTTTATAGGAAAACATTTCTTTTTTGTTCATTGCAATCACGAGTATATCATTTTAGAAAACATACTAAGAAAAGTGTCATTTAATTTCATATATTTTATAATTCTTTTTTGCTTGTACATTTGTTATTTCATATTTATAGTTATTTATTTATCATATATATTATATTTTTATATTCGTATTGACTATGTTATGATAAACGACAGTAGAAACATTTGTATACAATTTCTATAATTTTATAATTATTTTTTTACTAGTTTAGGTAATATCTTTTAAAAAGGCTTACTAAAATATTTTTACTATACGAATAAACGAAGAAGGAAATAAAGAAAGTATAAAAAGGAAGTAAAAAAAAAAAAAATTCAGGAAGGGCTAGGCAATATTTCTGAAAATAATATATTAAATAATATTTTTAAAAGAGGCGATACTTTAGAATTCAAATAAAATAGTATTTGAAATATAAAATGAAACTTCTCGTTGAGTTAAATATTACGTTTTTTTTTTTCAAACAAATGAATATTAAAATTAATAATATTTGTATATTATAAAAGGTTGCTAAAATGTTTGAAATTTTAATACAAGTTTCTTTACAATTAAACGCCTATGAAATACTATTTTAAACAATTTCTATAAGTAATAACATATTTCATTTTCAAAAATATCACTTTTTGAACAAATAAAATATTTATTTTCAAAAAATGCAGAATTTTTTAACAAATAATATATTTTATTTTCAAAAGTATAATTTTTCGAACAAATAAAATATGTTATCTTTAATAGTATTGTTCTCTGAATAAATAAAATGTATTATTTTCGGAAGTATCATTTCTTGAACAAATAAATGTTATTCATGAAAATACATTTATGACATAATAGAAAATATTTATGAAACATTAAAGAAAGACCATTCCTGAATTTTAACTTCCATATTTTCTTAGGATTCATTGCACAATAAGCTCAATTTTTAACAATTAGAAAGCTATAATAGTTTACATAATTCATACTAAAAATTAAAAACTCATTTATATTGTAAAGAAGATATTAATTCTGTTGTTGTCTTTTTGTTCCATTAAAAATTATTCATTTTATAATGGTTGAAATATAATAAATTATTACTTATTATTAAAATACGCAAATTTTCTTTTATTTTAAATATTTTCTTCATCCTTTTTCAACGATTAAAGAATAAGATACATGTTTGACAATTAGAGTTTTTAATTGTGTATGTATAAATATATTATAATAATAATAATTTATCTGTACGGGTATTCGAGTTCTTTCATGATATTTCGATCGATTCAGAAAAGTTACTCATCAGATATATTTATTTATATACTATAACGTTCATGGTAGCCGAACGATACATACAATATACAATACAATACAATAATCTATTTATAGTCTGCGAACAAATCATGAAAGGATATCAGCAAACACGTAGGGTCGTTAATCTTGGTTTTCACAAACTTACTTCAATTTACGTATATATAAATTACTTTCATAGTTCTATTATTCTTCCTGTTAATAGATAAGTAACAACGTGTGTGCAAAATCTTTACTTTGACCTAACATTTTGAATCGAGTGAAACAGAAATACGTTACTTGTCTTTTAATTAGTAATATTGTCGTTAATATTATTGTTAAATCTGTTTCTTCTTCGTTTTTGTCTCTTACGGATAACAGTTAATAAGCAATGAGTATTTTAATCTTAGTGATATTTTTTCTTACCTTCACAACGATCAACTGCAATGTTTCTTCATGCTTGGAAAATCCCGATTGTAAATGCTTGTCAATAAGTTTAAAACATCGAAATATTGTTTGCAATGTTAATAATATTACGAAGTTCATCGTCAACGTTAAATTAGGAGAACACTTGCAGGTATATACACGTTAGCTCTTTTTTATATGATAAAATATTATTTTGCTATTTAATTTTAACAGAACTTTAACATTTAATATTTATTATTATGTTGCAAAAAAAATATGTTTAAATAAAAATTTAATTCTGGACATATCATCTTTGTATGTCGTTTAATAAATAAACTACTTATTTTTCTTTTATTTTTTTAAATAAAATAAAATGATAATTTTCGCAGATTAATTGTATAAATTGGAAAAGATGGAATGATTTGAATTTTACGAGCAAACTATCCAGTAATATGGTCAAAACGGTGAAGTTTAAAAATTGCGGAATATCAAACGAAATTAGCTTAAAAGATGTGGTCACAAAATTAGGAGTGGAAGAAACAGAAGCCCTCATATTTCACTCTAATGAAATTCTTTACAGAAATTTATACAGATCGCATCTTCGAGGATTCTCAAATGTGAAACAATTAGTATTATCTGGTAACGGTTTAACTTATTTAAATAGTGACTTTTTCGAAAATTTTACAAATTTGGAGTGGATCGATTTGTCTGATAATAGACTTAAATTTCCCGACGATATTTTCGATTATACCAAGAATATTAAGCGATTAGAATTATCTGGAAATGGATTAGGATCGAAAGATATTAAAATACTTTATGAACTTGACAATCTAGAATTTCTGAATCTTATGGGAAATAAATTAAAAGAACTCCAACCTGATGTATTTAAAAACCTAATATTGTTAAAAAGTTTAAACTTAAGAAGAAATGAGTTAAGAGCATTGCCGGAAAATATTTTCAATGAATTAAAAAAATTAGAAACGCTTGATATTTCTTTCAATAATTTCTTCTATGTCGAGCCAACATTGTTAACTGAAAATATAAAATTGCGCCAATTACGCTTGCACAATAATGACAGATTTTTGTATACTCTGCCAGAGGATATTTTCAAAAATTTAGAAAATCTCGAAGAAGTTTATTTGAACAATAATGGACTTCAAATATTACCGGAAAATATTTTCTATTATTCAAGGTCATTGAAATATATCAACTTGGATGGTAATTTTTTTCTTACCTTACCTGAAAATATCTTCAAAGGTCTACGAAATATTGAAAAACTTTCATTAGGTGACAATAGAATTAGAACACTTCCTGATAAAATTTTTCAAGATATGATCAATTTGGAGAAACTCAACTTGTCCAGAAATGATATTGCGAATATATCAAGGTACATTATTCTACCATTTACAGAAAAAATATTTATATTCAATTCCTTTTCAATATTTTTTTTAGAGATCTATTTGCCGGATTAACATTTTTGACTGAACTAAATATGGAAAGAAATGAAATATCATACATCGAAGAAACGGCCTTAAATTCATTGCAACTTCTAAAGATTGCTGATTTTACTCATAATAAGCTTATATTTGACCGTCCCGTTTGTTACTGTAATAATAAAAGGCATCCATTTCGTCGCAATCTATTTCTCGAAGAATTGCACTTATCGTACAACGATATAGAATTTCTCTTTCGCGATTGGTCGGAAAGTGAACATTACTTAAGATTATTAAATTTGAGTCACAACAAAATAAGAACCGTAAAGGTAAATATCTAATTTTATTATCCAAACATAATTTTAATAAATTATTACGAAATAATTTAGGAAAAAGAAAAGAAATATCTTTACTTCGATAATCTTTTCAATTTGGATATTTTTTTGTTTACAGGTGAGTCACTTACTAATTCCATCACCCAATTTTCTAATCGATCTCACATATAATAAAATAGCAAATATTTTCTTCGACAACGAGGAGAAAGTGGATAAATATTTTAGCAAGTTTCATAACATTCTGATTCATATAGATCATAATCCTATATTATGCGATTGTCAGTTGTACGATCTTTTGCGTTTCCGTGACAATAAATTGCCAAATTTTTATGTCCGTTATTTTAACTTTACATTGGGAAATTTATCGTGTATTAATCCTGATGGAAGTAAGGGACCTATAATTAAATACCAGGATTCATTCACCTATGCGTGTCCCGAAGACGAATATTTCAACATTAGTAAAAATTGTCAAACTGGTTGCGATTGTAAAGTAAGATTGTATGACAACACTCGCATTTTAGATTGCTCGTATAGAAAAATGTCTAAATTCTTGATCGATCAAACAAAAGTGAAACTTATAGAAGGATATACTTTAATAGTAAATCTCACCGGAAATTTTTTAACCGAGATACCATCGGTTCGAGTTTTAGAAGCAATGAACGTAACTGGATTACTGTTATCTAATAACGATATTACTAAAATTACGATTCATGGATTACCAGAAACTCTCAAAGTACGTTATTTCTTATCTCTTATTATTTTTAAATTCATTTATTGGAAATATTTGACAATTTTTTCTTTTCGTTTTTTTATTTTTGTTTTTAGGTATTAGAATTGCATAATAATGATATATCAGAATTTAAATTGAACGAATTCAGCTACATCTATTCTAGAGTTTTAGATGAATTCACTTTAAGGGGAAATCCATTTACATGTGATTGCAGTATAAGAGAGTTAATTTATTTAATCAAAAGAAGACGATTTTTGTATAAAGATCTAGAAAATTTAGAATGTGATGGTCTACCAATGTATAAAATGTCCGAGGAAATGTTGAAATGTCCAAAGTATCACACTTTGAATATATATTATTATATAACACCGACAATCGTAATTCTTATAATTTTTCTTTTATTATTTCCTTGGGTACATAAAAGAATTTTCGGAATATCTATTCGAGATGGAATGGGAGCGATATTGAGACGAAGACCAATTCCATAGCGTAATATTCTTTTTTAAAGAGAAAAAAAAAACACATGTCGGTCCTCGAATTAAAAGAAAGTATTTTTAATATGCATGAAAAGTATAGTAATTTTTATCAGAAGACATTTCTTTTTTGTTCATTGTAATTACGAGCTTATTGTTTTAGAAAATGAACTGAAACAATATAAAGCGGTGATTTGTTAATATTGTCATTTATCTTACTGAAGAAATAAGATAAAAATTATATTACGAGTGAATGAAAACTTTGTAAAATCTGTTAATTGTTACTATGCTATGTTAATGGTGAGTGTGATTATATTTCATGTATTTTATTGTTCTTTTCTGCGTGTATATTTGTTATCTCGTATTTATAGTTATTTATTTATTATATATATTATATCTTTCTATTTTAATTGATGATATAAGGATAAATAATATTAGAAACATTTATATATATATTTTTATAATTGTGCAATTATTTTGTTTGTAAGGTTGTTAATATATTTTAAAAGAAAATAAAACTACAATATACTTTTCTAATACGAACAAACGAAAAGTCTTTTTATATAAAGGTCATGTAAAGATAAAATAATTCAGGAAATGTTGAGTCATATTTCTGAAAATAATATATAAAATAGTATTTTTAATAGAAGATACTTAACAGTTAAAATAAAATAGTATTCTAAATATCAAATGAAATTTCATTAAATAAGATATTATATTTTATTATATTTTTTATATTTTAATTTATATTTATATTTTATATTTTATTTTACAATTTATATTTTATTATATAAGAGAATAATAAAATTTACAATATTTGTATATAGAAATTGCAAATCTTTTTCAATTTTAATATAAATTTCTTTAAAATGAAAGGTTTATGAGATACTATTTTAAAAAATGTTTTCAATGAATAACATATTTTATTATCCAACGTATCGCTTTATGAACAAATAAAATATTTATTTTCAAAAATTATACAATTTTTAAACAAATAATATATTTTATTTGCGAAAGTATTATTGTTTTAACAAATAATATGTTATTTTGAATAATACCATTCGTAAACATTGACGATGTTAATCAATATTATAACCATTCGATTTTTAACAAACGAATAGCTATAATAGTTGACGTAAATCTATTCTAATAATTGAAAACACATTTATATTGTAAAAAAGATAATAATTCTGTTGTTGTGTTTTTTTGGTCAATTGAAAATTATTCATTTTATAATGGTTAGAGTATAATAAATAATTATTTATCATAAAAATACGTTAATTTTGTAATCTTAAATACTCCCTTCATTACTTTTCAACAATTAAAAAATGAAACACATGTTTGAAAGTTTTAAATATCAAAATTATCTTAGATAAATCTCGACATATTCTTCGGAAAGAAAAATCTGTCGCATATAGAGTAAAGTTGGTATACTATAAATAAATATTTATAATAAATATATTACTATTGCAAAAAAGTTTTGGCTGATTTGTTCATTAGATGCATTTAAAGTTTCATAATTTCGGTGGTATTAATTCGATCGTTTTATACAAGCTTGCATTTGAAAAATGATATTTCCAAATGTAATATTAAAATAATGCAATAATAATAATTTATATTCTCAGGTAAAAATTATTACGTCTTTATATCGAGTTAAAATAAGAATAGAAGTTGTTGGATTTTTAAATTTGACTTTAATAAAAGAAATAATTCGACTTATAGACGTTGATATTTTGATTTTATTCAATACCCTTATGCTTTGGTTATCAAAGTAAAATATATTTCAGAAAAATGTTCTTTTACTATATTGAATTAATTACAGAGATGCTTTTTATTGTATATTCATGAATATATTATAATAATTATTTATCTGTACGCGTATTCGGGAAATTTCGTGATCATTCGATTGATCCTAATCTAATGTATTCATCAGATATACTTATTTTTATACTAGAATAGTTGGTTTCCAAACAACAAGCTATCTATAGGCTACGAGCAAATGAAAATGGAATGTTTGCTAAACATTTAGGGTCGTTAATTTAAATTTGTAAGAAGGTACTTCACTTTATATATATATACAAATTATTTTCTTAGTTCTGTTATTCTTCCTGTTTACAGATAAGTAACAACGCGTGTGCAAAATCGTTACTTTGACCTAATATTTTGAATCGAGTGAAACAAAAATACGTTAATAGTCTTTTATTTCGATTATTGTTAAATTCATTTGGTTTAACGTCAAAGTTTCTTTTTCTATCCACAAAAGTAAGAGAGATACTTTTACCTAATATTATTCAATTAAAAATATAAATTAATTGTCGTTCGCTTATCAATTTGAACCAAATTTTATATTAACTTCTTATTTTGTTGTCACCTTTTGTCGTTTTTTTTTTCTTTTTTTTCTATTCCTGTATTAATTTTCAATTTCTTTCAAAAACTTCTCAGATATATTTCTTTTTTTTTTCATTTTTATTTAAATGCACATTTAATTTGAAATACAAATTTTGTTTAACCAATTACACTTGTCAAAGATATGGCATAGTCTACTAAAGAATAGCATTAACTCGAGGCAAGAAATAAAAACTCCATCATAATATCAACAAATGAACGGAATCATTTAATCAACAATATCAACAAATTAACGGAATCATTTAATCAACGTTATTTAAAAGGTAACATAATTTCTTGATTTCAAATAACAATCAGTTAAATCATTGGTTAGATTACGTGAAATCCCAGTATTCCGTAAAACACATTTCGTATCAAAGATAATAAGACCAATAAATTAAAACTTTATCAAACGTTATTTTTATGTACGATCAACATTATAATTTCTTTCAAATTTAGGTTGCATTCAAAAATTTAATTATTTGATAATAAAATTTAATTTGTTTTTTGTTTGTTCTTTTTTCCATTATAGTGTACAATTAAGAAGCAATGAATATCATTACCTTAGTGATATTTTTTCTTACCTTTGCAACGATTAACGCTGTTGATCGTTTTTGCATGGACAATCCAAGGTGTAAATGTGCGTCAGCGGATTCAAACGAGACAAGTATAGCTTGCGATGTTGGTAATGGTTCGATGTACATCATTAATATTAAATCATGGGATTATTTGAAGGTATATATATATGTGAACGATAATTTTTTTATTTAAGATAATTTAATTATAATAAATCTTATATTTCAATAATTTTTACTCTGAAATTGCAAAAAAAAAAACACGTTTGGAATTAAAATTATAAATGATAAATAATATTTAACGATAATTTAACAGATTTATTGTAAAAACTGGAAAGGATGGGATAATTTTAATTTCACGAGCGAACTAGCCGGAAAAGTAATCAACTCGGTGGAGTTTCAATATTGCGGATTATCAGATGAAATTAGCTTAAATGATATTGTCCAAAAATTTTTCGTGGAAAAAACAAGTGCCCTCACTTTTCGATCATTTAATTTTCTTTACCATACACTAAGGAAAGACCATTTTAAAGGATTTTCAGATATTACAAGATTAGATTTATCTGGAAACGGTATAAGTTATATTCCAGATAATTTGTTTGAGGATCTTGTCAATGTGGAGTGGATTGATCTATCTGATAATAAAATTTCAATGGCATTCGATATTTTTTTGACATTCTTAAATCTCAAGGGAATCGATTTATCTACAAATGGATTAAAATCTATCCATCCACATTTATTTCTAGACCTAAAGAATCTAGAGTTTTTGAATCTTATGGAAAATGATATAAGAGGAATTGAAAACATAACATTTATAGATCTAGAATCATTAAGAGATTTAAACATAAGGAAGAATAATATATTAGAATTGTGGGAGGATAGTTTTGTTGACTTAAAGAATTTGGAAACACTTGATATTTCTGAAAATAAATTCGCCTATATTCCATACAATTTATTTAAACAAAATACAAAATTGCGTAAACTGTACTTGCAGACTAACGAAAAATATATGGTTACACTGCCAGTGGAACTTTTCAGTAATTTAACACACCTTCAAGAAGTCTATTTGAGCAATAATGGATTTACATATCTACCAAAAGAGCTTTTCTGGAGTTCAACATCATTAAAATGTATCAACTTGGATGGTAACTTCATTACAGTTTTTTCTGAATCTTTCTTCAAAGGTTTAGGAAATCTCGAAGAACTTTCATTAAGGCATAATCAAATTACATATCTTCCTGATACTATTTTTAAGGGTTTGGAAAGATTAAAAAAACTCGATTTACATAATAATTATCTTAATAGAATATCAGGGTACGTTTTTCTATCATTTATAGAGAAAATATTTGTATTCCTATTTCTTTTCAAATATGAATATCTTTTTGTAGAAATCTACTTGCCGGTTTGATATTTATGGAGGAATTAAATTTGGAAAATAATAGATTATCATACATAGAAGAAACGGCTTTAGACTCAATGATAGATTTAAAAGTTGCCAAGTTCTCTCATAATAAGCTAGAATTTATCAGAACAGATTCTTTATTTCAATACAATCAACAACTCGAAGAACTGTACTTATCGTACAACAATATACAATATTTCTTATCAGATTTGCCAAAAAGTGGATATAACTTAAAAATATTAGATTTGAGTCACAACAAAATAGATAGCATATCGGTAAATATCTAATTTTATTACCCAAACGTATTATTATTTTAATAAATTCATATGAAAAAAAATTAAAAGAAATCTCACGATCAGAATAATAATCGTTTACATTTGCTTTTATTTTTTTTTTATTTTTTTTTTCCCATAGTTGGATTACTTACTAATTCCTACCTACAAAATTGAAATCGATCTAAGATATAATCGAATAAAAAATATTTTGTTAAGGAGCACAAAAAACCTGGAAGATTATTTTTCCTTTCGACGTGAAACAGTAGTTCATCTCGATTATAATCCATTATTATGCGATTGTCAGCTGTACGATTTGTTGCGTTTAATAGAAAATAAATTGCCACATTTAAATAACGATTTCTTTAAAATAACAGTGGGAGATTTAGCGTGTATTCAACAGAATGGTACGGAGGGACCACTAATTAGAAAACTGGATTCGTCCACCTATAGTTGTCAAGAACTCAATTACTTTGATATTGAAATGAATTGTCCAATTAATTGTTCTTGTACTTTAAGACCGGCAGACGGAACTAAAATTATAGATTGCTCTAATCAAAATTTAAATACATTTTTTCTCAACAAGACAATGATTAACATTAATAGGAATCATTCTATAATATTTAATCTAGCTGGGAATTCTTTAACTGAGATACCATCATTTGAATATTTACAACCTATAAACATAACTGGTTTACTGTTATCTAATAACCATATTTCTAAAGTAACTCTTAACAGAATACCAGAAAGTCTCAAAGTACGTAATTTATATTTGTTTTTATAATTATTATATTATTGCAATTTTAATCAAATAGATTGATTTTTTTTAAACAAATTTATCTTTGTTTTTTTCAATTTTTCTCGTTTATAGATATTGGAATTGGACCATAATCGTATAACTGGACTTAATTTGGACGTAGTCCAATACTTGGATTCTGATTCTTTGAAAGAATTTACTTTCAGAGGAAACCCACTTAAATGTGATTGCTATACTCATGATTTTTATCGGTTCGTCCTATCAAAGCGACATTATTATAACGATCTGAATCATTTAAAATGTAAAAACTTTGATACACTTATATATCTGGTTCCCATATCGGAAATGAAGTGTGGGCAAGAAATATTATGGATAATTTTAACCATTGGCGGAGTGGCAATTGTCACACTTGTAATATTATTTTTTTTCTTTTATGGAAAAAATTTAATTTCATGGAGACGACAAGATGGGCAAGAATTGACAGTTCATTATACAGCTAGGGAAACGGAATAAATAAAAAGAAAATATGCATCAGAAGAGGAAGGGAAGAGGAAGAGGAGAAGAAATGGATTTAAAAAAAAAAAGTAATTTTAATAGGCATTAAAAGTATGGTAATTTTTATCAGAAGACATTTCTTTTGTTCACCGCAATCATGAGTAGTATAATGTTTTATAAAACAATATGAAGCATTGAGTGTTTATTATTGTCATTTTTCTTATAGTTAAAATTAAATAAAAATAATTTTTATGGTCAAAGAGAGACAACACTGTAAAATCTATTAATATTTATTATGCTGTGTTAACAGGTAGTGTGATTTAATTTTCATATATTTTATTATTATAGTTGCTCGGACCTTTCTTATCACGTTATTACAGTTATTTATTTATCATATATCATATCTTTATATTCAAATTGACTATTTTAAGATAAACGACAGCAAAAACATTTATATATATTTCCATAACTTTGCAATTATGTTCTTTGTAAGGTTGTTAATATCTTTTAAAAAAAGAAAACTATAATACTTTTCGAATACGAACAAATAAAAAGTCTTTCTGTATAAAGTTCATCTAAAGATAAAATAATTCAAGAAATATTTTATGGTCATATTTCTGAAGATAATATATAAAATAGTATTTTAAATAGAAGATACTTAATAGTTAAAATAAAATAGTATTCTAAATATCAAATGAGATTTTATTAAATAAAAAATTACATTTTTTTCAAACAAGCGAATATTAAAATTTATAATATTTGCATATTATAAAACTTTGATAAAATGTTTGTAATTTTAACACAAGTTTCTATAAAATTCAATGTCTATGAAATACTATTTTTAAAAATTTTTTCAATAAATAACATATTTTATTGTCCAAAGTATTGCTTTGTGAAAAAATAAAATATTTATTTTCAAAATATATAAAATTTTTGAACAAATAATATATTTTATTTTTGAAAGTATTATTTTTTTTAATTGCACAACTTACAAAGTTGTTTATAACATAAAATAATATATTGTTTTAAATAATATCATTCATTAAATAAATAAAATATATTATTTTCAGAAATATCATATCTAAAACAAATAAAAAGTTACTAAAAAAAAAAATATATTTATTACATAAACAAAAAAATACTTATTAAACACTTACGATGTAAAACGGTATAATAACGAGCTCTGAAATTAAACTTCAATATATTCTCAGAATTCACATTGTATAATAAGCTCGATTATTAACAAACAAAAAACTATAATAGTCAACGTAAATATTTACTAATAATTAAAACTTATTTTACTATAAAGAATTATTCACTTTTAGGCATTTTAAGGCATTATAAGGAAGATATTCATTTTGTTGTTGCTGTTGGTCCGTTCAATGTTATTCATTTTATAATGGTTAGAATATAATAATAATTATAATATATGTTAAATAGAATATAATAAATAATTATCTTTTATAAAAATGCATAAATTTGTTATCATTCTAATAATTTTAATAATTCCTTTACACCATACTAAATTTTATATAAAGAAGAACTCATAAACATTCATATTTTCATTTTATTTAATATCTTATCTTTGGTTATCGAAATAAAATATATTTGAAAAAAATATTTTTTTACTATTAATTAATTAGGCTTTATTACTGTGTACGTATGATTATGTTAACATTTATTTATTTGTATATTATTATTCGGGTTCTTTCGTGATTTTTCGATGGATTTGTTAAGATAACTCATCAGGTATATTTTATTTGTATACTATAACGTTCATTGTAACCGAAAAATATTTAATTTTCAAACAACAAATTATTTATAGGCTACCATCAAATGAAAAAGCATATTAGCAAACACTCAGGGTCGTTAATTTAAATTAGTAAGAAGGTACTTCACTTTATATATGTACAAATTATTTTCATAGTTCTGTTATTCTTCCTGCTTACAAATAAGTAACAACGCGTGTGCAAGATCGTTACTTTGACCTAATATTTTGAATCGAATTGAACTAAAATACGTTATTATTCTTTTAATTAGATTATTGTAAAACTCATTTAATTTAACTTCTCAGTTTTATTGTCTATCCAAGAGTAAGATACTTTTATATATTACTATTAATTTAAGTATATAATTAATAATCGTATAAATTATATAACCAAACGTTATATAAGCTTTTGATTTTGATTTCACCTTTTTGTCTTTTTTCTTTTTTCTTTCTTTATAAATCTTAATTTGCTTTCAATCTACTTACACATATTTTGTCTTTTTATTTTTTACTTTTATTTAAAAGCGCATTGAACTTGAAATACAATTTTGGTCAATTAATTACACTCGTCGAGGACATGGCATCATCTATTAAAGAATAGCATCATCGATTATCCATTTCATAATATCTGCAAATTAACAGAATCGTTCAATCAGCGTTATTTAAACGGTAATCAAATTTTTTGATTTTATTAAACAATTCGTTGAATCATTGGAAACATTACGTGAAATCGTATCGATTCTCTTAGAACACAGTTTTTATCTCAAAGATAGTAAGACTAATTAATTAGAACTTTATTAAACGTTATTTTAATATGCGAGCAGTATTTTATAATTTCTTTCAAATTTCGGATCTGTTTTAAATTTGAAGTATTCGCGAACAAAATTTAATCTATTTCTTGTTTGTTCTTTTTTCTATTATAGTGGATTGGTTAAAAAACAATGAATATCATAACCTTAGTGATATTTTTCTTTACCTTCACAACGATCAACAGCATTAATCCTTATTGCGCGGAAAACCCAGCGTGTTTATGTGCGTTAATAGATGACGACGAGATAAGATTTGCCTGCAGTGTTTATGATAATACAAAGTTCATCATTGACGTTAAATTGGGGGATTCTGTGCAGGTATATACACGATAGCTTTTCTTATTTCAGACAATTTAATTGTGACAAATCATATAATATATATTTCAATAATTTTTCTCTCAAATTGCAAAAAAGAAACGTTTGGTATTAATATTATAAATGATAAATAATATTCAATGATAATTTAACAGATTGTATGCAAAAACTGGAAAGGATGGGATAAATTTTATTTCAAGAGCAAATTAATCGGAGATAAAATCAATTCGGTGCGGTTTAAATATTGCGGAATATCAAACGAAATTAGCTTAAACGATGTTATCCAAAAATTAGGAATTAACGAAACAGACGCTCTCATCTTTGAATCTTTTCAACATTTTCGCGGAAGTCTAACAAGAGAGAATCTTCTAGGATTCGCAAATATTACAAAATTAGTTTTGTCTCATATCAATTTAAAAGAGATGTCAAAGGATGTGTTCGAGGATTGTCTCAATTTGGAGTCGATTGATCTATCTAATAATCAACTTCAATTTTATTATCCTTATTTCGATGCAGTTCCATTTATTAAGCGACTCGATTTATCTAAAAATCAAATAGCATCGATCAGAAAAGACTTATTTTATCGTCTAGAACATCTAGAGTATCTCGATCTTTCGAACAATGAATTGGATTTTTTTTATAATACAACATTTGACAATCTAATATCATTAAAATCTTTAAACCTAAGTAATAATAAGATATCGTTCTTTGAAGAGGATACTTTTGATCAACTACACAAATTGGAGATACTCGATGCTTCGTTGAATTCAATTTATATTTACCCTCGAAACTTGTTAAATGAAACTACAGAATTACGACAACTATTTTTGAATGGAGGCAAACAATCTATGCATCATTTACCCGAAGAGATTTTATCGAATCTGAGAAAGCTTGAAATATTTTCTTGGAAATTTAATATACTTACGGGTATATCGGAAAGGCTTTTCTGGAATTCAATATCATTGAAATATATATACTTGGAACGTAACAAATTTCTTACTTTACCCAAACTACTATTCAAAGGACTGATAAATCTCGAAGAACTTTCATTGAGGGATAATCAAATTGCAAATCTTTCTGATAATATTTTTATAGATTTGGGAAAGTTAAGAAAACTCGACTTATATAACAATCATCTTACTAATATATCAGAGTACGTTTTTCTATCATTTATAGAGAAAATATTTGTATTACTATTTCTTTTCAAATATGAATATCGTTTATTTGTAGAAATCTATTTGCCGGTTTGACATTTTTGAAAGAACTAAACTTGGAAAACAATCGATTAAAATCCCTGAAGGAATCGACTTTAAGCTCAATGGCAGATCTAAGGATTGTAAGATTAAGTTGGAATGAGCTGAAATTTCACCCTAAGCTTTTTAATTCTTCATTTCAATATAATCCGCATCTCGAAGAATTGTATTTAACGAAGAATCTTATAAAAAATTTCCCTTCCCAATGGCCGAAAAGTAGATATCATTTGAAATATTTAGATTTGAATCTAAACGAATTAAATAGTATATCGGTAAATATATCTAAATTTATTTATCCAAAGTATTATTATTTGAATCTCAATTATTCAAATGATAAAATCAAAATAAATAAGAAATATATTAACTTTCATGATCCTTTACATTAGATTTTATTTATTTTTATCTTCTTTTTTGTTTCTTTTTTTTTTTATAGATAAATGAATTACTAGTTCCACCCACCAATATTAAAATCGATCTATCCTATAATAATATAAGATATGTTTCGTTTGACAAAATAGAGAAAAACCTGCAAGATTATTTTTCAGTTAATCGCGATATTACCATTTATCTTCATCATAATCCAATAATATGCGATTGTCATTTGTACAATTTATTGCTTTTAATTGAAAATAAATTGCCATATTTTAATAGCAGTAAATTTGAAATTAAATTGGGAGATGCAGCATGTATTGAAGATAATGGTCAATACGGGTCAATAATTAAAGAATTGAATTCATCCACCTATATATGTAACGAACACGAGTACTTTAATATTGAGAAAAATTGTCATATTGGTTGTAATTGCTATATGAGACCGTACGATCAGGTACGAATTTTAGATTGTTCCAATAACAGTCTAACTAACTTTGTTGCCAATCAAAACATAATTGACAACTATAGGAACTATTCTTTAATATTAAATTTAACTGGAAATTTCTTAACTGAGATACCATCATTCGAATCTTTAAAACCAATAAACATAAATGGTTTACTGTTATCTAATAATCACATTTCTGAAGTAACTCTTGACAGAATACCAATAAGTCTCGAAGTACGTAATTTATATATATATATATATATTTTTTTATAATTATTATTATATTATCTTTTTCTTTTTTTTCAATCTTTTTCGTTTACAGGTATTAGAATTACATAATAATGATATAACTTATCTCGATAAGGATGTATTGGATTACTTGGATTCAAAATCTTTAAAAAAATTAACTCTTAGTGGGAACCCAATAACCTGTGATTGCTATACTCATGATTTATTTCATTTCGTCCAATTAAATCGATATTATTATAAAGATCTGAAATATGTAAAATGCAAAGATAGTAATACACCCTTGTATCGGGTTCCCATTAGTACATTGAACTGTTATGAATCAATAATAAAAATATCAATATTTACGATTACCATAGCGGTGGTAATCACAATTATAATACTTATATTCGTACAATATGGAAGGATTCGACGGGAAACGCCAGCAGAATTAGATGTTTATTTTACAGCTAGGGAAACGCAATAAATACGAAAGGCAAAAAATACGTCGAAAAAGGAAGCCAGATGGATTTTGAAGAAAGTAATTTTAATATGCATAAAAGTATAGTAATTTTTATCAGAAGACATTTTTTTATTTTCGTTCATTAGAATCACGAGTATATTGTTTTAGGAAATCAACTAAAACAATATAAAGCGGTGATTTGTAAATATTGTCATTTATCTTATTGAAAAAATGAGATAAAAATAATATTTCAACTGAATGAAAACTTAGTAAAATCTGTTAATTTTTACTATGCTATATTAATGGCGAATGCTATTATATCTCATATATTTTATTGTTCATTCTTGCGTGTACATTTGTTATCTCATATTTATATTTATTTATTTATCATATATGTAATATTTTTATATATTTAAATTGACAATGTTCGCATAAAAGATTAAAGAATCATTTTTAATATATTTCCTAAATTTTGCAATTATTTTCTTTCCAATTTAAATTATATTTTTTAAAAAGGCTTATTACAATATTTTTTCCTTTTTTTTTTCATTTCCTAAACAAATAAATGTTATTCATGAAAATACATTTATGACATAATAGAAAATATTTATGAAACATTAAAGATGTAAAACAATATTATAACCATTCCTGAATTTTAACTTCCATATTATCTTAGGATTCATTGAACAATAAGCTCGATTTTTAACAATTAGAAAGCTATAATAGTTTACATAATTCATACTAAAAATTAAAAACTCATTTATATTGTAAAGAAGATATTAATTCTGTGGTTGTCTCTTTGTTCCATTAAAAATTATTCATTTTATAATGGTTGAAATATAATAAATTATTACTTATTATTAAAATACGTAAATCTTTTTTTATTATAAATATTTTCTTTATCCTTTTTCAACGATTAAAAAATAAGACACATGTTTGACAATTACAGTTTTTAACTGTATATGTATAAATATATGGTAATATTTATTTATCTGTATGCGTATTCGAGAAATTTCGTGATCGTTCGACGAATTCGGAAAAGTACTTATCAGGTATCTCTATTTGTATACTATAACGTTCATTGTAACCGAAAAATATTTAATTTTCAAACAACAAACTATTTATAGGCTACCATCAAATGAAAAAGCATATTAGCAAACACTCAGGGTCGTTAATTTAAATTAGTAAGAAGGTACTTCACTTTATATATGTACAAATTATTTTCATAGTTCTGTTATTCTTCCTGCTTACAAATAAGTAACAACGCGTGTGCAAGATCGTTACTTTGACCTAATATTTTGAATCGAATTGAACTAAAATACGTTATTTTTCTTTTAATTAGATTATTGTAAAGCTCATTTAATTTAACTTCTCAGTTTTATTGTCTATCCAAGTGTAAGATACTTTTATATATTACTATTAATTTAAGTATATAATTAATAATCGTATAAATTATATAACCAAACGTTATATAAGCTTTTGATTTTGATTTCACCTTTTTGTCTTTTTTTTTGTTTTCTTTCTCTATAAATCTGAATTCGCTTTCAATCTACTTACACATATTTTGTCTTTTTATTTTTTATTTTTATTTAAAAGCGCATTGAACTTGAAATACAATTTTGGTCAATTAATTACACCCGTCGAGGACATGGCATCATCTATTAAAGAATAGCATCATCGATTATCCATATCATAATATCTGCAAATTAACAGAATCGTTCAATCAGCGTTATTTAAACGGTAATCAAATTTTTTGATTTTATTAAACAATTCGTTGAATCATTGGGAACATTACGTGAAATCGTATCGATTCTCATAGAACACAGTTTTTATCTCAAAGATAGTAAGACTAATTAATTAGAACTTTATTAAACGTTATTTTAATATGCGAGCAGTATTTTATATTTTTTTTTTAAATTTCGGATCTATTTTAAATTTGAAGTATTCGCGAACAAAATTTAATCTATTTCTTGTTTGTTTTTTTTTCTATTATAGTGGATCGTTAACAAACAATGGATATCATAACTTTAATGATATTTTTCTTTACCTTCACAACGATCAACAGTCTTCATCATTTTTGCGCGGATAACCCAACGTGTCATTGTGCGTCAGTGGATGATCTCGTGATAAGATTTTCTTGCTATGTTAATGATAGACCGAAATTTAATATCATCATTAAACCAAATGATTTGATTCAGGTATATACATTATTTATATAATTTATTTGATGTCATTTAATTCTACTATTTTAATTGTGACAAAACTTATTTTTTAATATTTATTATTATTATTATTTTGCAAAAAAAATGTCTGGAAATAGAAACTTTTTTCTGAAAATAAAATCTTTCATGTCTTTTAATGAATAAACTTTTTATTATCTTTTAATAAAATGAAATAATAATTTTTTAACAGATTGAATGTAAAGATTGGGATGGATGGGAAAACTTTAATTTGAAAACGAATCTAAACGAAAAGAAAATCGATACGGTGAATTTTCAAAAATGTGGAATATCAAAAAAAATTAGCTTAATAGATGTGATCAGAAAATTAGGAGTGGAAGAAACAAATAACCTCATATTTAATTCTTTTAAAAGCTATTACGGAACATTAGAAAAGAAAGACTTTGAAGGATTCCAAAATGTCACAAAACTAGATTTATCTTGTAACGGTATAACTAATGTTTCGTCCCTTTATTTTTGGGAGAAAAACAAAATCGAATGGATGAATTTATCTAATAATGCACTTATATTACCCCATCGTTTTTTCTTCTCAACCCCAGTGATTAAGAGAATCGATTTATCAAACAATAAAATTAATTGGCTCTTTAGTGGATTATTTTATCAACTAAAGGAACTAAACTATTTGGATCTTAGTAGCAATCTTTTGGAGGAATTCCTACTTGGAACATTTGAGGATCTAATTTCATTAAAATGTTTAAACATAAGTAACAATAAATTAATCTTCTTAAAGGAGAGAGCTTTTTATAAATTACATAAATTGGAAATACTTGATATGTCTTTCAATAAATTCACGTCCCTTCCATTAAGATTGTTAGAAAAAACTACAGAATTACGTGAACTGTACTTGCATAATAACAAAAGAATGATGGGAACTCTGCCAAATTATTTTCTTGCGACTTTACCAAAGCTTCAAATAGTCTGTTTAAACAACAATAAATTTACATTTCTACCAACAGATTTTTTTTGGGAGTCCCTAGCGTTAAAATATATCAACCTTAATGGAAACTATCTTACTACTCTACCTTATGATTTCTTCCGTGGTCAAGAAAATGCTGTAGAACTTTCAATAAGAAACAATATGATTGAAACTCTTCCTAATGGAATCTTTAGACATATGATCAATTTGGAGAAACTCGACTTGTCCGGGAATGAAATAACTTCTATAACAAGGTACATTATTTTAGCATTTAAAAAAAAAATGAAAATATTAATATTCTATTCATTTTCAAATATGAATATTTTTTAGCGATCTATTTGAGGGCTTGATATTTTTAACGGAACTAAATATGGAAAACAATCAAATATCATACATCGAAGAAACGGCTTTAAATAATATGCTAGTTCTAAAGATTGCTAAATTCTCTCATAATAAGCTAACATTGCCAAATAGTGATAATTGGTATTCACTTCGTCATAATCTATTTCTCGAAGAATTTCATTTATCGCACAATAATATAAAACATTTAATTATCGAATGGAAGAAATATGGACATTATTTACGATTAGTAGATTTGAGTCATAACCAAATAGAAAACATTTGGGTAAATATCAAATTTTATTATCTAAACATAATTTTAAATATCATTATTTTAATAAATTATTATGATTAGATAGAAATAAAAAAGAAATATCTTTGCTACGATAATCTTTTTCATTTGGTTTTCTTTTTTATAGACGACTGAGTTAATATATCCATCATTGAAGTTTGAGATAGATCTCACATATAATAAAATAGCAAATATTTTCTTTAACGACGAAGAGAAAATAGAAAAATATTTTAGCAAGTTTCATAACATTCTGATTCATATAGATCATAATCCTATATTATGCGATTGTCAATTGTACGATCTTTTGCGTTTCCGTGAAAATAAATTGCCAAATTTTTATTCCCATTATTTTAACTTTACATTGGGAAATTTATCGTGTATTAATCCTGATGAAAGTGAGGGACCTATAATTATATGCCAGAATTCAAACACCTATACGTGTCCCGAAGACAAATATTTTAATATAAGTACAAATTGTCAAACTGGTTGCGATTGTAAAGTAAGATTGTATGACAACACTCGCATTTTAGATTGCTCGTATAGAAAAATGCCTAAATTCTTGATCGATCCAGCAAAAGTCAAACCTATAGAAGGATATTCTTTAATAGTAAATCTCACTGGAAATGTTTTAACCGAGATACCATCAGTTAAAGTTTTAGAACCAATGAACTTAACTAAATTACTGTTATCTAATAACGATATTACTAAAATTACGACTCATGAATTACCAAAAACTCTCAAAGTACGTTATTTCTTATCTTATTATTTTCAAATTCATTTATTGGAAATATTTGACAATTTTTTCTTTTCGTTTTTTTATTTTTGTTTTTAGGTATTAGAATTGCATAATAATGATATATCAGAATTTAAATTAGACGAATTCAGCTACATCTATTCTGGAGTTTTAGATGAATTCACTTTAAGGGGAAATCCATTTCCATGTAATTGCAGTATAAGAGAGTTAGTTCATTTGATCAAAAAAAAGCGATCTTCGTATAGAGATCTAGAAAATTTAGAATGTGATGGTCTACCAATGTATAAAATGACCGAGGATATGTTGAATTGTCCAACCTACAACGGTTGGATTGTATTGTCATATACGCTACGGATATTCCTACCGATTATATTTTTTATTATTTTATGTCCTTGGGCACATAAAAGAATTTTCGGAATAGCTATTCGAGATAGAATTGGAGCGATATTTAGACAAAGACTAATTCCATGGCGTGATCTTCTTTTTTAAAGAGAAAAAAAAAATATGCCGGTCCTCGAATTTAAAGAAAATATTTTTAATATGCATTAAATGTATAGTAATTTTTATCAGAAGACATTTCTGTTTTGTTCATTCCGATCACGAATATATTGTTTTAAAAAACATATTAAAACAATGTTAAACGGTGATTTGTAAATATTGTTATTTATCTTATTGAAAAAATGAGATAAAAATAATATTGCAACTGAATGAAAACTTAATAAACTCTGTTAATTTTTACTATACTATACTAATGACGAATGCTATTATATTTCATATATTTTATTGTTCTTTTTTGCGTGTCCATTTGTTATCTCATATTTATAGTTATTTATTTATCATATATGTAACATTTTTATATTCAAATTGACTATGTTCGCATAAAAGATTAAAGAGTCATTTTTAATATATTTCCTAAATTTTGCAATTATTTTCTTTCCAATTTAGATAATATTTATTAAAAAGGATTACTACAATATTTTTACAATACGAATATACGAAGAAGGAAATAAAGAAAGTATAAAAAGGAAGTAAAAATAAACTAATTCAGGAAGGACTTAAGAATATTCCTGAAAATAATATATTAAATAATATTTTTAAAAGAGGCGATACTTTAGAATTCAAATAAAATAGTATTTGAAATATAAAATGAAATTTCGTTGAGTTAAATATTACGTTTTTTTTTTCAAACAAATGAATATTAAAAATTATAATATTTGTATATTATAAAACGTTGCTAAATGTTTGAAATTTTAATACAAGTTTCTTTACAATTAAACTCCTATGAAATACTATTTTAAACAATTTCTATAAGTAATAACATATTTCATTTTCAAAAATATCACTTTTTGAACAAATAAAATATTTATTTTCAAAAACTGCAGAATTTTCGAACAAATAAAATATTTTATTTTTAATAGTATTGTTCTCTGAAAATGTATTATTTTCGGAAGTATTATTTCCTGAACAAATAAATGTTATTCATGAAAATACATTTGTGACATAAAACAAAATATTTATATAAACATTTACGATATAAAACTGTATAATAACCAACACTAAATTTTACTTTTCTCATGATTCATTGCATAATAAGCTCGATTTCTAGCAAGTAAGAAGCTTTAATAATTTAAGTTAAAATGTACTAATTATTAAAAACTCGTATGAATTGTAAAGAGGATATTAATTATGTTGCTATTGGTCTATTAAAAATTCTTCATTTCTAAATGGATTTAAGTATAATAAAAATAATCTGTATAAAAATTAATCAATTTTTTATCTTTCTGATGATTATAATAATTCCCCTTAATTTTTACTTAATTCTATACCATGATAACCATCACTTTCAGTTTTTTAGAAGAGCATTATATTGCTTTTCGAATTCGGATAAAGTTTCAAATACCACACACACATGTATCGAAGTAATAGATTAATTAGGATATAGAAATATGGGTAGGTATACAAAAATTTGGTAAACATGAGTTCAAATAGAAAATAGATAAAATTGATTGTAAGTGTAAAACGGTTATTTTTGATCAAATAACATTATTATTAATTTTCTTTTAATAGTAAAATCTTTACGAATAATTTTGATATTACGCAAAAAACGACGTTTATACAAAACAATTAACAAAAACTATTTTGTTAAATTATATTTATTCATCTTTCAGTTGGTCTTGAAAACAAAGTAACATTTGTTTTTCATCATCCATTAATATATCTTCCATCCCTTCCAAAGTTTTCAAATTATCTTCTTGTCGAGGATTATCTTCCCTTAAATCTTTCTCAGCATCCGTTTTTATCAATTTTACCTCCGTTTGCTCTGATTGTCTATCTATTATTTTATCAGATTCTTTTGATGAAATTTGATCTTCTTTTACACTATTTTGCAATTCAGGTTCAGTGTTTTTTTCGATATCTTTTACTTCTATAAGTGGTACTCTATTTACAATACTTTTGCTTTCTTGTAACAAATAATCTTCTGACTTAGAACTATCTATACTTATCGACTTATTTGTTACTTTATCTATAATATTAGTTCCTGAATCTATATGATTTTTCTCATCGGAAATAAATGTGACAATATCTATTATTTTTGGCCGTTTCTTCGACGGTGGTAGAATTTCTTCGTTTGACATACTTTCTTGTTCGTTTAATTCATTAGAACGAAGTTCATCTTCTTCTATTAATTCTCTGAAATATGAATAAATTGTTAGTTTCAAATTTGTATATTAAAAACGAATAAATTTTTGCTTAAAATTACTTTGTTTTAGGTAAGCATAAAGTTGGTGCGGATGGATGTATAATTTTTTCTAATTCAGATAATGCGCATTGAGCTTCTTGAACAATATGTAGATTAACATCGTCAAGAGCCATTTCAAAAATTTCTATAGCGTATTGCGTTGGAGGTGTTAATGATGCATGTGAATTTAATTGTAAATCTTTCAATATCCTTAACAGTTGCAAACGGCATTGTGTATTTTCCTTATAAAACGTTTGTACAGGTGAACCAAGATAATATTCATACAAAAGTGGAATTACAACGTTCTGTATATTCTAAAACAAAATGAATACTAGAATATTATAAATAATCGATATTATAATAATACAATATTTCTATAAATTTTATATAAATAATTCTCAGTAACGATTATATCATTTTATCTTACCATATAAAGTGTTGATTTCAAGTAACTACAAAATAAAATATTTTGTAAAGTAATAAGAGCTTCCATACATAAATCTGCATCTAAACATGGATTCTTTTTAATTGCAATTGTATTATTTAAAGCTGAATTCTTTTCATATTGACCGTCTCTAATACGTTTCAAGGCTTTTTTCGATAAATTTTTGGATGTACTTTTTACCTATATGAAATATTTCAAAATTTGTATTAAATTTTTATATTTAAAAGTATAAACATAATAGTTTAAAATGACATTAATAAATTTAAAAAAAAAACATACAGTCAAAAGTACACGATCTCTTTCTGAAATTATATCTTTAAGCACAAAAGGAAGACATTCATCTATGATTGTTTCAATGCCAGATAGCGAATTGTTACTTATTAACCATAGTGAGAGACATTTGTATACGGATAATCTTAGATTTTTTAATGGTTTACTGCTACTAATTGTTTCTTGATCTTTTAACTCATTTGCTGTCCATTTTAACGTTTGATGAAATAATTGTAAAATTGTCGAACCATATGGTATCAGTTCTTTTTTAAATCTAAAAAAAAAAAATATAAGTAATTCTTTGTCCTCCAAACCCGAAAGGGGCGGAGTAAGAAAATAAATAAATAAAATATAAGTAATTCTTTCTTTGTTTTTTGATTTGGTACAACACATTATGTATATTATATATTTACCCATCTATAAAAGCACTTAAAACATTAAATAAACTAATATGTAACTTGGGAAGAAAAAAATATAATATCTGTCCTTTAATAGAATTTTCCTTTTTCAAATGCATAGGTCTAATAGCTAAGCCACGACATAATATTCTTAAAATATCATTAGGTAAGACAGAATTTCTGTCTTCGCATCCGCTGTAAAAAATAATATTCTTAAAAAACCATAATGTAAGATATGTTCTTGTTCTTATTATTAAATACTTACTGTAACATAGCAGATAAGTACACGCATAAGTTGGAAAACCTTTGTTGTTGTTTAGAATAATATTCGAATATATTTTCTTCCGATATACTTGATAACTTCAATTTATCCCAAATGTCTACGCTTTCGGTTTCTAATAAATCTGAAAAGAAACTATCCATTATATCATGTAAACTGTTGCATATCAATGCTTGATTATAAGTCCAACACGTATAGTATAACTTTGTTTGAGGAGGTTTAAAAGAACGTTCTGTTGTTCTAGTTAAAAGAGCAAAACATTTAGCTCCCGCATTAACTAAATTGCTTTTAGAAGCATCTATTTGAATAAATATCATTTTTCTAATTAATGTCTGTAAAAAAAAATTCAAAATTAAAACAGATTTTGCATTATTTTGTTATAATAATAGATACATACCTGTAAACGTTCGCAAGCTTCTGGATAGTGATATAATAAAGTAGCAAGAAGATAATATGTAGCACCACAATTAATGACCGATTCTAGATTATCCAAAACATTTATAAGTTGTTTAACATTTTCCATCGATATCTGCTTTTGCAATTCTGATATAGATTTGCATTGTGTAATTACATTTCCAATAACTTTACAAGTTATTGAAAGATGTTGAGGATTATTATCAATATCTTCTAATTCTTTAGTAGCCTTTCCTATCCATAACATGCCGTACTTTGAAAGCATCTTAGGTGAGCATTTTGTTAAATACGCATTTAATAGAAGTAAACCATTGTATCGAGTAGCAGCTTCATTTAATCGATTATTGATCGTGGATATGATTGCATCATGCACATCTTTTATCTGAAAAATGTAAACATTTATAAATATCATTAAAACGTTGTTTGTAGGTTATTCTTAAAGAATATCAAAGAGACATGAAATAAAGAGATTAAATCAAGAAATTTATACCTCGTCTGAATGAAATGGTAAATCATAACCAGTAGCAAAAAAATCTTGCAAAAAGGAGTTATATAATTTATGATCTTGGTCAAAAAACTCCAATAAATCCAAAAACTTTGTCATTTTGTAGAAAATTGTTTTTTCTTTTCAACAGTTACTTCACACAACTTCCAAACTGGAAAAATAATTTAAAAGATATATTAATAAAACATAAAATTACATCAAGAACCAATTAATAGCACAGTGAATTAATTAATGTATACAATAAATATATCACGTGCGACTGATTGCACGTGGACGCGGCGAACTATTAGTCAATACACATAGTTGTATATGTTATTAATAATCAAAAAAGTTCAAGATACCGACATTTTATGTTTATATAAATAAATAAAATCGTCAATAATGTCTACTGTTTTTTATATTTACAATTTTCTATTTTATAAAAGAATTCCATTTATTTTCGATTACCTGACTAATCGAATTTCTCTACAATTTTTGAGGTTATGTTATCGAAATGTCGAATTAATTCAAATGCACAATATTATACATACATTATTCAACAATTACGTTGGAATAGTAATTCCCATTAAAGATTAATAAAGTCGAGCAACTTTGACACGATTAATAAAATGGATGGCTGACCCATTCGGAAAAACCAAAGTAATAAAAACCGTATGCTATTGATTCCAGAGAGTTAGTAAAAAGATACGATGTTTGGTAGTATTGGATAAGTGTAAAAAGGTGTTATGGAAAAGTGACTCAAACTTATAAAAGAGATAGCAAACAAAGACAATATTATATGCAAATAATCATTGTTAATATATTATAGATAATTAGATTAGTTTATCTTTTTATTTGTTATTTTCTTATATGTATTAAACGTATTGACGATATAAAAACACATACATATATTATACATGTGCATATACGCATAAGCTGCAATACTTCAGTATGACCTCAATCACACAAAAGGAATTATTATGTAATTTTACGGTGCACTCGATGATGACTATTTAAATACTTCTTTAATTCTCAAGGACGAAAAAAACAAAGTTAAATAAATTTATGACGTTCACTTTATTTATTCTCGATTTTTCATTATTCGTCATTCTATTGTTTTCGCAGTATATACGTAAATATCTTTCTTCTCCTCATTTTTTCTCTCATATTATTTCACTCTCGCGAACATTTTTGAATATCTAATTATTTTATTGCCTAAGATAATCTTACAAAAAAAAAGATTACACAGAACAATTTATTTTTCAATTGCCTGAGCGGTAAATGATATTCAAATCGGCATAGTATTCTCATACCCACGTACACTATATTATAAAATCTTATACTTATTTAAATTGCATTATCAATCAACTAATCGTTTTCGGTAAATTATCTTTCGTATTAATTGTTTCGTTAAAATAATAATGCAGACAAATAACAGAGACCAATAATGTAAAATGATCTCAAGTATATGAGAAAATCCCTTTTTTTAGCAATATATAAATTATATTATTTATTTATAACTTTCCAATACGTAATGAAAATTGACGAAACATTTTTCACTTATTGTTAGTTCCGATTTGAATCTAGATACAAACAGAAGATATAGGATGATGCAAACATCCATAAATAATAGACTTGATCTCGCAAGGGAAAACAACATTCTGACAATGAGATGAAAAAGGTTGTAGAATATATACACATTTATATAACAGAAGGGAAAAGGGAGCAATGGAGGATATTTCAATTATGCACGAATGTCCATATAAGTCAGGTTTGTATAAAATCTATGTATGGTACTGTAAATATATAGTGTGTATGTGTGTGTGTGTGTGTGTGTGTGCGTGTTCATATGGGTGGAAGTTGACGCCTATCGGCCATCCTCCTTCCTGGTCAGTCTTTTTCTCCCTATATGTCTCCCCTCCCCATCCTCTGGTAACCTTTCTCGTTCTTCCGCTGATACCCCCTCCTTTCAATAACCCTTTCTAACACTGGTTCCTTCTCGGTTCAGTTCCCCTACCAACCGGTGTCCAGTTATGTTGCCGTGTCGAACGCCGTTCGAATCGTTTCGTCGCTTGTTTTCAAGACGCGTTAGTTATGATACCCTTCGTAACTTATTCCTAAATTACTACGGTATAACGTTCTGTGTCGTTAACTTTCGAACGCTCAAAGAAAATTCGATGGAAATAGGATCGTGCCACGCGAGTGATCTTAAGAAATAATCTTACGTTGGTCCAGTTCGCGCGTGCTATTCAATTCGAAAGAAAGAAAGAGAGAGAGAGAGAGAAACACAAGTATTTGTCATCCTGTCTAAACCTGTTAACATCACGTTAATGTTCTCCATCAAATCAACACACATCAAATAAATTCTAACGCAGATCTTTTTCATTGGGAAATGGTCCACAAATTTTCAGGTATGTGTGTTTTATTTATCAGTGTTGTTATTCGTATGTCACACACACATATGTATATATATATGCGCGCGCTAGATCGAAAAAACAAGAGAACGGTGCACCTGCCATATTGGAACGCTTAATTTTCGGACGTATATTTTTAAATGACATGTTGGTTTTTCTTCGATTATTTTAAATGAAGTTTTTTTTATATACGATACATTTTTCAATGATTTTTCCTATTGAAATTTGTTTATTTATTGAGAAAAGAAAGAGAGAGAGTACGGAACCTACCTTTTGACAGGTGGAATGCGGACCCCGTGCATAGCCGTGGGGTTCTGGTGAGATCTCTTTAGCGATCGCAGCGACGTCAGTGAGTTGCTTTGGAATGCGCCTTACCCCCCCTCTACCCCACTCCACCCCCTGTGCACTCCCCTCATTCTCCTCTCCTACCTTTAACCGATCGTCTACGAATTCAAATATTCTATATATTATGTATTTATTATTCTATTATATCGTTGTGTTGTGTTGTTGTTATTCTTTCTTTTTTTTTCTTTTTTTAATTAGTTGTTCTCTCATTAAATACATTTCTTACACGTCCAACAATATTAATGTTTATATTTTATCATCTCGTTTTATATTTAAAGATTGTATTAACAATTAAAATAAGAAAGGATTCGTATTGGTACATCGTAACTAATTGAGTAATAAATTTTTTAATTTCTAATATAGATGTTAAATATATTAGACGTTAGAATTTAAAAAGCGACGTAAATTTATATTTATTTATCTAGATATATTAAAGAATTTTCATTCAAGTTGATTTAAAAATATTAGTAAACGTTTAATGGACTCGAGTTTTGTATTTAACCCTCCTCTACGTAGAAAAACTTTATTTGTTTTGTAATTATTATCGTTATTTCATGGGTATCGAACGAATTCACCAAATCTAGTTTAGAAAGTATACCAATTTTAGTATTCATATATGCGCAGAGAATATGATTATACGTAATACAGTTTTATTTATCTGCCATAAATGCAGTTATTGTCAAAAAATTGTCTTTAAATGGCAACGAAAATCGGTTTGTTTTTTCTTCCTCGTTTCGTATTAGTTACAATTTTATATCGACTCGTTTGAAATAAATATTCTTCGGGTTTTATTCTAATTCCTTAAATAAATTTCCTATGCGAAAATAATTTTCTTATCTTTCTCTTTTTAAGTCGTGTACGATTTCCTTTCACCAGTTTAATTAAAATCGCGAACCAGTTCGTTACGACTATCGATAGAGGTATTGCTGACCATTTTTGGGCTTTTCCATTGAAACGTCCCCCTTTAAGTTTTTCGCAAACTTTTCCAACGATCAATTAAAATCATTGAGTCAACACTGATCGTAAAAGTAAAATCGTATTAATTAAAATATTTTTCTTTTCTTATTTATTTGTATGTTTTGCTGTAAAATTATTACACGAGATTTTCAATTTATTAACGCGTTATAAAAAAAAAACGATCATATTTTGATTACAAACGAAACGAAAAAGAATAAATTCGATCGTTATTCTTAGTACGTAAATAGGAACTCGAAGAAATTGAAAACAATTCATATTTGTTTGTCTGACTATTAATCTGATGCTACTATTATCATACGCAACGTAACAATGTGTGAGTTATCTAGTCAATCGACTGTTTCCAGATCAACAATGGATAATTTATCGCCTAATGGAACAGTTTTTTAGTAAATTGTTATAATTCTTTCTTGATAGAAAACAGTAGGATCTCTTTCTGAATATAGAAGAAAAATTCGTCTTATTATTAATAAATGTTAATTAAAACAATCGTTATATAAATTTATGTTAATATATAAAAATTATCATGCAAAGCAAATAAAAAATCAAATAACAACTTGGTGTGTAAATATTGTTCTTATTAAATAACGATTGAAAATAAAGATGACAAATATTTGTTTCATTTTCTTACTCATATTTAAAATATGCTACGCGATTTGTTAATTAACGATTGTAATAAGCGTGGTAAGAAAATCGCACGATCTTAAGAAAAAGATTCTTGAGAATCATCGTCGTCGTTAATCTCTCTCTCTCTTTCTCTTTCTTTCTTTTTCTTTTTTCTTGATTAATTACGTTCGCAAGATCTCAGAGACGAAGGATATTGTAGTAAATTTGACTTTCACTTGGCTGCATTGCTTTCACTTCTACGTTTTGTAAGTAAATACTTACATAGATGCGTGAATATATATACGTATACAAACCTGTTAAATTTTGAAATAAAAATATCTTTCGTTGCATCGACATTCCGTTGACCTTCCATCGTACGTTCATCTCATCAAAGATTTAATCTCATCATACGTTTGCATCTAACGGATAACATAATACAAAGTTTTTTATAATATAATTATACATATTCTTATTATTATTATTATTTATAAACATATTTGAAAACAATTAAAATATCTTGCAATTCACGAAAAATCAGACAATCGAGATAATTTTCTTATCTAGGTGAAAAAAATATTTTCAGATTAAATACATGAAATATGATGCGTGTAAATGGTATTTTTTATATGTAAATAATAATAATAATAATAATTATACACACTCGCGTATAAAAATAAAACTATTACGTTACATAAAAAATTCAATTATGCGTAACACATCGTGTTACTTAATTAGCTCAGATAATTGTCTTCTTACCATAGTTCGAGACAGCGAATATAGGAATGTTAGCATTAGGAAATTAGGAAAGTGAACAATTTTCTAAGATTGGTACGCCATGCCCGTGAAACTCCTTTTTAGGTTTTGACGATCGATCGTACAATCCAGAAATAGGCTTGTCTTTCGCAATGAGTTGTATGTTACGAGTCTATGATTGTTCCGTTAGTTAGTTTATTTACAGTTTGATGAATCTTTCACCATAAAACGATGTTCCTTTTCTCGATTGTTATTACCAACGTTACTGTCTAATATTTTGCTTCACCCGCACGAATCTGCCATTCCTTTCATCTTAACATTTTGTAAAATTTTTTAATGACGACATTAGATGTCAGATATTAAAAATAATTTATCCGATGACAGAGCATTTATTATTTATCTTATATTACAGTAATAAGACCAAATTACAGGCATTAAAATTGATAATAAGTAACACGAGAAAATAAATAAATCGCAGTTGGTAACCAAATTCTGTTTGCGCAGGAATATTATTGCATATATATTAATATATTTAATTATATAAGAGATATTTTTTTATTATTTTTATAAGGAATATGAATTATACGACTTATACGCAAGACCACAAATTATACAATTATATTAATATAATACATATACTTACGAGATAATTGTATACGAAATATATATATTTATTATTAATATTTGATTGAATGATATTATTAAGAATATTCGCATAATAAACTTCATTTATCGGACGCGCATATTTCCGTTATTATCGAGTAATTTTCTTTATTATATCGAGCCACCGTGTAAATGGCGATTAGTAGCATGTTGATAATCGATCAACGGAAGTAATGGTGTCGTATTCGTTTTACTTCGTAATTACTGATTTTCCATTTTTTATCTTAATTCTTTATTATCTTTATTATAAAATGTTTTTGTAAAGGAGCATTAGTGAATTACAATAAAAAAAAATAAAAATAACGTTTATCTGTTGAGCGATTGAAAAAAAACAAAAATCCAAAAAAATTTCGTCGATTAAAAATTCTTCTTCAAAATGTTTTGTAAAATTTTTTTCAAGTTTTTCTTATCGTTTTGCATGCATATATAAAAGAACACATAAAGATCTGATCAATAATTCCAAATTTATATGACTTTCTGTATTAATTTATGCTGAGAAAGAGAGTGTGAGAGAGAGAGAGAGAGAGAGGAAAAAAAGAGATAGATCGATATCTAATTTGATTTTTATAAACTTGGAAAAAATACGACGAGGGGCTGGAATCGGTTGATTAAAATTCTATTATCGCGTCTTAAAATATTATTTTAGTCATTTCTTTTTTTTCTTTTTTGTACATTTTCTAGAACATCGACAAAATTCCGATCGCAAATTCTAAAAGTATGAGTAAAGGTTATCCAGTTTTCTTAATATTTACAATAATATAGCTCAATATCGAATTTATCTGAATTATATTTAGTCAAAATGAGATGCATGACATTAACAATGATATAATCTTTAAAATCAGGATTTCTCTTTGCACATTGTATAAACTTGGAAACTGTGATCATCATTATTTACATATCTCAATTATGGTTACAGAATTTTGTCGAAAAACGTGAGAAGTATTAAATTAAATATTCATAAACTTAAAAACAACTGTGAGTCGACAAATGTTAATAGTATTCATCTCATAAAGGAGGGCGGGAGAGGAAGAGGGTTGGGTGGGGGGAGGGGGAAAGTAGTAAAATTACTATACTCGAGAGTTTTGTGTTATTCCTTCAAAGATATTATCCTTTGAAAACGTTTATCTAAAAATGCTCTCGAGGTCGGGCTGAGAAGATTGTCAGAAGTCACGAAAAGGCCTTGGTTGTCTCGTTACAACTTATTATTATATTGAGGTTGTTTTTAAAATAAATCGAACCGATGTAAATATGATATCTGGATTATTTGTGTCCTTCTAATTAATTTATTTAAAAATATATATATATATTATTTTTTATTTATATCCTATATAGATACATTGATTTAAATAATAATTCGATATCGTATTTTTCATAAATATAATTTTTCATAAGTTAATTCGTATATATATATAGTAGAATTGAAAAATGTTCTAAAAATTATCCGTTCTTTTCTATAAACAATATTTAATTCGAGATAATTCTACATTTATTATAGAAAACTCATTATGCAAATAATCCGCAAATAATATTATCATAACTAGTTTTTTGATATTTCCCGATATTATTATTCTCGCACCTTTTTAAGAATTCGATATATATATTTTCGTATTCAGAAATCTGGATGCACATGAGTCACGTTACACAAACCATCTAGAGTATTCTAATTCTCGAAGGTACGAAGTTCCTCGTTACTCTCGGCAGATAGTTTAAAGCCTTCCTCTGACATTTTCGAGACCTTTCAATTTGTTTAATCACCGCTACGGGTCAATTTGATTAGACTTGCTTGCTCGGCACACACACACACACACACATACACACATATACACACGCGTACACAGAGGATGTCGTCCCTTCGTTATCACTATATTTTACACCACTCCGTATTTCACCTAATTTTAAATGATTCATAAGGTACTCTCTCTCTCTCTCTCTTTATGTATATATATGCACTATAATATCATTAACTTACAATTATGATAAGAAAAAAAAGTCAGGCAAATGGGAGAAGAAAAAAGAAACTTACATTAGTTTAATAAAAATAGATGTCAAGTAACGCATCGTAAGGTTAAAACGTTTAAATGTAATAATTCTATTCTTGACGTAGAGAGAGTGTCATATCCCGTTGGAGAAACATCGCGCACGACTAAAATAACATGTATTATCTAATCAGAAATATCATTGATCGGTTTATAAAAAGAAAAAAAAAAACAAATAATATAAATATATTAGTAAAGTGTATAAAGATGATTCACTAATTAATCCTGGTCATGTGAGAAAATAATTAGAATATTCGATAAGAAATTAGTCGATACGTGTAACCACTTATGTATGTTTGCGAGAAGTATACGGTTTTACAACGACGACCCGTGACCGATGAAGGACGGGAAGTCATATGGGGACGACTAAGAGAACCTATCCGGAGAAAATCGTAAATTACACGGCGCTCGATTAAACCCGACGCCATTTCAAACGTAGAATTATGCCGATCAAGCAAACTCTGGGGACTGCCGTCGTTAACTGTTTCATGCTTTCTCTCTCTCTCTCTCTCTTTCTATGTCCTTAAAAGAAAGATAGATAAAAGGGGGAAGGGATACACTGTCATGGTCAAAGAGATATGTGTTGGAAAATATACGAGTCGCACTTGGAAGAGGAATAAATCGTGATTGTGTGTCGCGTTGTACAAATTCCCAGTTGCTAACGTATACTAACATATTCTTATATTTTGTGTTTTAACCATGACCACAAAAAAGGGGCGGGGAGAGAGTATCTTATTTCTCTCTTTCTCTTTCTCTATCTCTATTTTTCTTCCGGTTTTTTCCTTTTTGACAAGCCAATCGTTAATCGTTATAATTACCAAATGTTGTACAAGATTAGATACGACGAGTTATTTTTGTATTTTCGACTAATTTAGTAAATATAGAAAAAGAATATAAAAAAGAAAATGAAGAAGTAGATCGGTCAAATATTACGTGAAAGTATTTTTGGATTTATTTGAAAGTAAAGTTTAAGTATATAGAAAGTAGATGAGTCCAAATATTATTTAAATAGTGAAGAATTATAACGAAATCTTATAGTATAGAAAGTACGAACACGACTTAAGATATGATGGGTTGTTGAGATTATTTTTATTGTTAAAAATGTAAATAAAAAACTAAAATAAGTAATTGATAAGAATATTTGATGAGATTCGTTAATTATATCCTATATATGTTTAAATATCGATAGAAGGCATTATTACTTACAAATTGTAAATATAATTATTCTAATTTCTCGTAGGTTAGTTGTAAACGTAAATTAGAGAATAATCGTTAAATTCTCTTCCTAAATTTGTAGGGTAAACATTTTCTACTATTTTTTATCGAGTTTCACAAAATCAAGAAATCGGATAAGAGCTACTTTACAAAATCGGAGAAAACGAACATTTTCTAATTTAACATTCAAGGTGCGCGTGCAACGTTATCCTTCCTGCATGCAATATTCACCATCCCGTGATATTTCAAGCGCAACCGAGTGCACTTCGAGTGCGTATCATGCGATTTCGAGATTTTGCAATAACGCCTGTATTAGCACCAGGCTCCTGGTAACGTTGTCGACATGCAAAAGCACAAATGCATTAAACGATCGTTTCGCTGTAATCTTCGATGTAATTACGAGCAAAAAAATCTTCCTTTTAGATTGTGTAGTACGTTACAGAACTCGTCAAAGATCGATCATGTTTTCTTTTCTAAGAAAATCGTCAAGAGACAACAACAAAAAAAGTCATTTATTCTGTAATGTAACCAATGATGTGTATAACTTCAGTATAATCTTGTCTTTGGAAATATTCATTTAGGTCAAGTTACAAATGTAAGAAGTTTATTTTTAAAAATTAATCTTTTTCTTTTATTCGAGAAATAAACAGAAAATCCTTGAACGCTATTTAAATTTAGAGTAAAATATAGACTGCACATAAGTGTACGTAATGGCAAACATAAATCGTTAAGTTATATGAAAGAATAGCGATAAGCAACGAATTCATCTGCCGTAAAATTGATCCGATATAACTATAGTATGTATAATAATAATAATAATAATAATAATGTGCGTTAAACGTTTTATCGCCTATACATATTTTCTGTACGATTTAATATGGTAAATATTACGATCTATTGATAAATATATTCTTTGAATATTTTGAAAAATAAATCAAATTATGAAGAATCTCTTTTCACAGTAAACATATTTTGTTATTAAAAAATGGTGTAAATTATTAGAAAAAATAGAATAGTTAATCTGAGAAACATCAAACATCTATGTTATACGAAAAGGCAGAACATTTAATTAACAAAAGGAATGTGTTAAGATGAGTAATTACCTCGAAATGTAACATAATTTTTTCTGTACATTATTACGTTCTCAGAATGATGCATTTCTGCAAATATTATACCACCACTCTCTTTTACAACGTAGTTTGTCATTACATAATTCGGTACTAATACACATACACAAACACGTCGAATGCTTACATTCTTTCTTTTTAGGGTTTTTGTTAACGTCTTTTTTAATTGTATGCCAAATTTTTTATACGGTTCAAAGGTAACCAAATTTTCTCATTCGTCTTGTCACCTCTATGAAAAGTTCTATCGCCAACAGATGATAATGACAGGAAAGATTTGAGTTCGTAATTGCGTTTTATATTAACATATTGATTTTGCATGAAGTTCTTTCATTATCATTTTTTACCTTTTTTTTCCTTATATTTTTTTTTTCAACAGAACAAATCCAATGTCATCTTTATAATGTACTAGTCCATACCCTCTCAATATGCATAACTTACAATTACAACCTTAAAAAAGTCATACATATTTTACAATCAGAAAAAGTCAACAGAATCTTCTATCGATTATAACAGAGAAATTATCGAACAATGTATAGTATTCAACACTTTTTACTATTACAAACATGATGTAACATTTTTATTACAGCAAGAAAGATACCAACCATTTATTTTCTTTTCTTAACGATTATTTCTTAATAGCAGTTTGATAAACAATGATAAAAAAGTATTTATCGATTACCATTAATAAACATTATAAATGTTACAAATATTATCGAAATTCGAAATTTTATATGGAATTAATAATATAATTATGATCATATTTTATATAATTTATAATTTAATAATGATAATATTTTAAATATAATATATATTTAATATATTTAATATATATAAAATTTTATTTTTATATATTTATATATTTATATATTATTTTATATATTTTATATTATTATATCATATTTATTTTTACATATATATATATATATTTTAAAATATAATATATTTAAGGAAGAAGAAAATGAAGTAAGAAGGATAGAAATAAATGCATCTTACAATTAGGTGAAGAGAAACTGATGTAGGGAGCGTGTAAAGTAGCTAGCGGCGGGTGTCGAACCGACGTCGGGCACGTCGACCAATCAAGTTTCGAGTAGTTAGGCGCCGTCTGTAGTCAGACAACGAGTTACCCCCACTCCTCTGTTCGCTACCACTAGCAGCAGCCCAAGCGGCTGAGCAGACCAGTCTGCGTACGACCGTAGCGTGAATAGGTTGTATTCTTCTTGAAAGAAAGAACGCTTATTTCTCATTGTTTTTCAAATCACCATTTAAACATCAGCTTTACGTATCGAGCTTCGTGTATTTTCTTCTGCTGTTGTTGTCATATAAGGTCACACGAGAAAGGAATATACAACAGTCAGTTGTCAAGAAATCTCAGCTATCGATTATCAAATATTCGTCCGGCGTTCGATCAATGTGAATGGCCGGCCGGTCATTTGTCAAACTTGTCGGCGATATACAGGTAAAAGGATATTACTTTGTAACGGGTTGTCGGATAAATCTTAAACCTTTTTCTGCTCGCATTATTTGACATTGATAGATCATTTTTAGAAAAATCTAGTCTATAAAAAGGTATTTAAATTAAATTTATTATATATATATATATATAAATTATCGAATTAAAATTTATCCGACAAGACGATATTTTTTTACGAATTCTTATCGTTATTTAATAATGATTATCGTGTGATATCACGAGTGGTCAATTTTGCGATTGCGTTATTATATCATTTTGATTCTTTGTGTCATTTATTTGTGTCGTTATTAATTTAAGAACGAATATCGTTAAATTTTAATCGTTTCTTTGTGCATTCTATCTTTGATTAAAAAAAATGAATCAACAGTCAAGGATTTCTCGTTGAAAGAAACGTGAGTAAAATAATTTCTATAGGATAGGAAACTGTGCGTTGGCCCTGAGAGAAATACCCATCGATCGAATTCAATAGAGACAATATGACGTAATATTTTATTATCTTCTTCCTGCTGGAAATGACACCTTCATTGCGGGACCTCTCATCGTTCCTCTTTTCGAACATGTTTCAGACTTTTTTTTTTTTTATTACCATTTACAATATCGTTAAATTATTGATTTTCCGGTACGATATAGAATAAAAATTATTATTGCACCCGAGAAAAAAACTTTTTCAAAACATAATTCGGATGTTGACTCTTTTACAGGAAACGTTACTCGAGTTTATTGATTCATTCCTTTTCAATAGGAGAATTTCTTATAAGTTTCTCTTTTACTAGCACGTACTTAGCAAAACGTCATATTTTATTTCGTCATGCCTTTCATTTGAAATGAAATATCTCGGGTGGTATATACTATCGAAGAATCTAATTGACTTTTTTTAATATATTCAAAAATGATTCGTTGTTGTTTTAAGAAAAAAAAAGTACGGTAAGAAGATTAATGAAAATACCTGGACCAATGAAAAAAATAATAATAATAATAATAAATAAACCAACAAAATCGAACTATTTATTTTGATCAGTTTGACTTTGCAAATAATTATATATTTGTGTGTGTGTGTGTGTTTGTGTGTGTAATATCAAATTTAAAATAAGAATTATTCGTTAGAATACGAATGACCGTAGGGATGTGTTAAGTTTAGATGGTAGGAAAATATCATCCCCGTCTCGACGTTAGAAACGAGCAGCCGGTTGAGATTCTTGATTACCGTTGGCTTTTATGTATGCGTATGCGTGCCCGTGTGTGCACGAATAGCACGTAGATCATTTGTCGGTATTTGCGACGCGTCTGGCAAGGTTAAAGCATCGTCAATCCTCTCCACGAGAGTCTACTCTTCACGATGCCTCGTAAATAATCCTGGTCCCTTTTATTTTTATTTTATTTTATTATAAATGTGTTCAATGAATGCGCGCGCGTGTATGCGCGTGTAGGTAGATAAAAATTGCATAGAGACGAGTATTGTTCTTTTCTTAATTGCAGGTGCCAATAATCCGTACTAAAACTTATTTTTATTTTGATTTATATTATCATTAAACGATACGAGAAAATTACGGCAAATTTTCTCAAACTATTCTTGCACGAAATCGATATATATATATATAATATAATTTAAATAAATAATTAACAATTTCATTGTTCATCCAATAGATTTAAGTTTCTTTTCTAATCGTTAGTTTCTCTGCGTTTTTACTTTTAATTATGTCGTAAAAAGAAAAAGAAAAAAAGAGTATTCTTTCCAATTAGTAATTATTTTTCATTGAAGTTCGTGTTCTATGTTCAAAAATTAATCATCTATTTCTCTTGATTATTATTATTATTATTATTATTATTATTATAGTTTTCGAGATCTCTCGTCGTAAGATAGTAGCGAGGATTTAATCTAATGAAAATTGTTTCTACGTTTGAAATTTAAAGAAAACTTTGAAATTTTTCGTATATACAATAATATACGTACGTATGTATAAAACATCGAGAAGAAAGTTAATTTCGTTAACGGTAATAACATCAATTTGATTCTAAAATTGTACGTTTTATTAGTCCTTTGAAATGTTTTGTAGAATGACGTGTTACGAAGGACGCTATCGAGGCGGTTACATACCGTTATGCCTTTCGGCTAGAAATTATAAACACGCATATTTAAAGATATCCATGGCTATTCATTATACGATATCCTATCTATACATTCTAATGAGTAGGCACGTGGTGTTAAACGTTATTTAAAGATAAAAAAAGAAACAAACAAAAAGAAAAAGAAAAAGTTAGTCGTCGGTAAAGTTGTTAATAATACTTCACAAATTTTCGAGGGTTCAAATATCATCGATCGAACTTTCTCGCAGTTCGAGAGATTCGATAGAATCTCGATTGAAAAGTTTTCACCAAAAAGAAAAAAAAAAAAGAAAGATATATTTGAAACTAATATGAAATATAAAAAAAAAAAATAAAATAAATATTATAACAATCATCTCGAATTGACGGGGAAGCATCGATGGGATTAAAAAAAAAAAAGTAAAATAAATATTATAACGCAGAAATATTATCGATCATCTCGGATTGACGGAAGCATCGATGGGATTAGAATAGAGTCGCGGTGTGTGTTTTTAGCAATGAGAATAAGAGGTGCGTTACTGCAAAACGAGTAACCGTTACACCGTCGAGACGAGACGAGACGAAATGCAAAGGAAACGTGCGTAAAAGGAATGTGTGTGTGCGTGTATATATATATATATATATATATAAAAATTGTATATATGTATATCATCATCATAGTGCCACGCTTCGAAGCAAGTAAGCTCGTTCAAGAACCATGCTCGTAAAGTCAAGTTTACGGTAGACTGGCAACAAGATAAGGACTTCGCACACAACGGTTATGCCCGCTATTTCTCACGCGAATCTTTTCGATATAAACAATAAAAACACCAAGTTTATATTCGATGAAATATATAGGCTGGTTGGTAAACCCCTTTCTAAAAAGACAAAACGAAAGAATAAGAATATTTATAATGAAAATGAAATTGAATCGTGATTGGTCAAGATAGAGAGAGAGAATTCACATATTGTATTTCATTTATTTAAATGAACGTTTAAATCTTACCAACTAGGAGGAGATGTGTACATATTTTTATTTAGATCAAACGGCATATACCGATTGTTAAATATTTATTAATCGAATCTAAGGATTATTCGAGCGTGTTTCCCATAAATGAAATTTAATTGCACGCGTATATACGTGAAATGAGTCATGTTAGTCGTGGAAAGTTGATATGTATAATAATTGTAAGCAAATAATGAAGATATATTGGAGAAATTCTTTTTATTTTTTTTTCCGTTTGATGAGTCTACTACGGTAATTATTTTTAACGTTAACAATTTTATTTTTTTTTAGGGAGGGGGATATGATGATAAAGTATAATACTTATTTGATTTTTTCTTTTTTTTTTTGAGGGTTTTTTAATTGACGTGCACTGATTCTTTAATTAAAAATGTATTCAATACGTTGGAAAGTTTTTCTTGCGAATGTAAAAGTTTTACTATAGTGCGCTCTCATAATGATTGTAAGGCATGTATGTCAGAAAATACACGTTCATCATTATGTATTAGAAAAAGAAACAAGAAGAGGAAGAAGATTGTTGCCCATTTTTGCGTATGTATGCGTGCGTGTATATATATATATATATTTACTTACCAAGCATAGGAAATAGAAGATTCTCGGAAGAAACGTGTTGCAAGTAGAATGGCAAATTATGTATTCATTTTCTCTTTCTTATTCTCTTTTAAGAGTTACATTTTAGAAATTATTTTCATATTCTCGATCGTTACTTCCTTTTGATACTCTTACGAAATGCGTTTCCATATTTGTGATCTTTCTTCTTCTACTCTTTATTATTATTATTTTTTGTTTTTTTTTTCGATTCAACTATATTTAAAACAGACATTAATAAATACTCTGTTAGATGTTCACTCGTAATTCGAAGTTAGTGCAGTTACCCCTTTCGTTTACCGTTACGTTACATCACTCACGCTTATGTACGCATATGTATCTATCAGAGTTATTACCTGTTGGATAGTTAGTAGCGGAGTAGAATTAGCCATAGATTTGCTCAAGAAAATTGAGGAAACTTTATTATGCGTAATGAATACTTCGACAAGATTACGGTATACGTATATACATACAAACTTACACACATGCACGCGCGTCTACAAGCTTATATAGTCGTAGAAATATTTTTTTAATAATTTTTTTCAGATATAATACCTTTTGTTTCATTAACAATCAATAAAAAGATTATATTCTTATTTGTATAAAAAATACTGGTGTGTGTACTCATGTACGCACGTAAGAAGTTATACAAAACGAATATAACCTCAATAACCTCAAAAATAACTTCAAAAAAAAACTTCAAAGAAAAGAAAAAAATAATTATTATTATATATATATATATAAGAAAGAATAAAAAAAAGAAAAAGAAAATATCAATATATAGATATCAGTCCACACTAAATATAAGAGAGATATATCGAATTACTTGACGCGTCAACAGCCATGGCGCGGTTACAGCATTAGTTCTCGCTTCGATCATTTAAGTAAAGCAGCGCTGAGTACGATTAGTATTTGGATGGGTGACCCGCTTGAGAAAAAAGGGGGAAGAAGAAAAGAAGACAACTTCATGCCGTATACTTGAAATCGCTTTGCCGCGCGTCATAAATACCGACAAACTTCATGGTGTCGTTTTTCAGACGCTAGGAACAAAATCACTCCCCATTACATTTTCCCCAACGCGCCAAAAGAAGTATAACTTCAATAAATAGAGAAAAGTGTGTGTGTGTGTGAATATGACCATTAATGTAGGGTTAAAATGGTATCAAACATTTAATATATAGATTATTTTAATAGAAACAAAATTAGAAGATATTCCATTTGAATTTCCAAATTATTTTCAAATATCTAAATTTAGTTCGCGTCTTTGTCATAGAGTCAGTCATCATGTAAACGAGTAAGAACTTTGCATACATATATCGGCTTTGCAGTCGGCGAACGTTCTTTAATCCGATCACTATTTCTTCGATCAATTTAATAGAAGTTAGTTCTCTCTCAGCATGTATTATAGATAACGAGGGGGAAAAAAGCTCGATCGAAGCTTAACAGTTTTATCAGCTATCTTGAATTACGAATTATTTTCTCATGGCGTATTATACGATCAACTTGTTTTTAAATAATATCTTTACGTTAGAAAACTTTATCACGCGTTAATTTAACTAACATGTTGTTTTCTTTTTGTTTCTTTTTTTTTCTTTTTTTTTTCCTCTACGCAATCACGTTTTCACGTGAGAGACGTTGCGTTGGGGGGGGAAGAGGGGAGGTTCGTCACGTTTAAAGGAAAAATTTCAATCGAGTTGGAAATATAATTATTACTTTAAATGATCTTGAAATTATATCGTTGGAAAAATTATTTATGTTTATTCGTCTTTTTATTCGTCTTTTTCCGATAATTTTCTATTTCTCTTTTATCTTGTTGTTTCTTCATTTTCTTGATTTCTTTTTTTTTATTTTTTTATTTTTTTTTATTTTTGCACGCAAAATTATTCTCGAGGGATAGAAAAAAAAAAAAAGAATAATATAATGCTAATTAGAAAAAAATTGTATTCATTTTATATAAACTTTGACATCTCGATTTTGCATAGATTTACAAATTTTTTTCATTTCGATTATAAAGTTACTTATTATGCTAGTTTATTTCTATCTTTCTTTTTAATTTACAAGTAAACGTTGCATCTATCTATTCTCTCGCCGCATAAAATTACATAAACACTCTCGTAAAGTGCATTTTTATTTGTCAGATGTTACATATTTAAATTGAACTTATAAATAAAACTTAAGGAAGAAAAATGAAAAAAAAAAGAAAAAAAAACTGACTTCCCTTCTTGGAAACTAATAACACTCGTTGGAACATTTATTTTTGTTTCTTATCGCAAAAGTAAAAGCGTATCTTTTGATTCGATTCGTATCGATCGTTTTTTGATTTTACGATCCACTTTCGTTAGCCTTGTTTATTTTAATCTGCAACTTGCACAAAAATACATTTATCGCGAATCGTTTGAAGAGTAGCTACACACATACACATATAATACATATATATATATACATTAAACAAGCTGGAAATAGGTATATGACTTTTTCCATCTGTTTTTATCATCAAATTGCTATATTTTCTACTTCCAGAGCTAATAATCGCTCTCACTTTCACATTAAACATTTTTTTTTATATATATACATATATATTATATATATATATATATATATTAAACAGGATATAATATAAAGAATGCGAGAGAAAATCCGTTATTATAGGATTCTGTCGTTGACGCGATGATCATCGAACTGGAAAGAAATTCTCACCTTTCGTTCTTTAACACAGCACGAGGAATTTTTATAAACGATTGAGCGAAAGTGAGTTTATTAAAGAATTTATATTGCTTATAATATAATACGTATGTTTTATATTTCATATACATATTTTGTTCGTAATATGATTTACTTGGCTGACTGACTGATTGACTGACTGACTGACTAATTCGATAAAATTTTCCACATTATTATCGGACATCGATCAATGTCAAGATAATAAATTAATAATTTTTTAATGATTAAATAATGACTACCGAGAATTCCCTCCAAGAATGTGTAAAAGTTCAACATCGAACATTTGAACATTTCTGTTTGCACAGATGCATAACGAAACATTATTATCAAATAGTATGAAATTGGAATAAAGTCGAAATAAAATCATCATCAGAAAAATAAGAGCTTGTTATGAAGTTTCAATTCTCGAATAGCGTTATCAAGGTTTGTCATTAACTAGGGAACGATGCATTGCTATATAAAAATACATCTTATGCAGTAATAACGGTACTTGGATAAGTTTGTTAGTTTAGCATAGCGTTGTTAGTTTATTTTTGATACGAAGGCCAAAAAATAACATATTATACGTCGTCGTTGAGATTATTTTGGTCCGATAAAAAAAAATGATTATACGTAGGTACGTAAAAAAGAATTCTGAACACGTGCATCATAACTCTTCCTCCTTCTATACGTCAGAATTATTTATAGAATTAACATTAATCGGATTTTCTTTATTATTACTAATTATCGAGCAGATATTTGAATTAATCGTTTCTTTGATTCTCATTAATATCACGTTGATGATCATGATTCAAAGTACGCGTATAATTTTTCATACCTTTTATGCTTTCAATATGCACATATTTATAGTTTTTATTTATTTCCTGTTTTTTATTTTTATTTCTTCGTTTATTTTAATACACGATTAAATTAAAAAGAAAAGAAAAATATGCGAAAGATATTATTATACAAGTGCAAATTAAGGGTACTTACAATTTCTTATAATATTACCATAGAAAATGGATCTAGTTTTTGTGCAAGATGATAAATAAACAAAACCAAGGACGGTAATATAAAATATTCTTACTAGGATAAACACATTTAAGATTTTCGAGTAATTATGAAATATCGTTTGATCGTATATGAATATAAAATAAATCTTGCTTAATATATAATATTTTTTTTTATTATCTTTTTACAATCAATTTTATTCGTTCTAATTCGATGTTTGTTTATATATATATATATATATAAATATTAATGTACCTGAAAATTTTATGATCTAAAAGGTGTGTCTAAAATGTATATTTTTTTTTTTTATTACTATTGAAACTATTAAAAAGTTGTACATATACAGGAATTCATTGGTTCGTAAAGGATCGTAAAATCGTACTTTGCCTTCTACGAAGAATAAATATCACGAGTTGTTTTTTTTTTCTTCTCTCTCTTTCTCTCTCTTTTGCTTACCCTACTCCTCCACTTCTCCTTCCTCTTTCCCTTCACAAGTATTTCATCTCTGCTCATTATTATTGCCCTACTCGTGTATCTCTCACCTTGCTACCATCGCTTTCAGTAACGGAACCGATCGAACGAACGAACGAACGTTTTACGATTGGTACAAGATTTGCATGAGGAATGAGCCGAGAAAATAATAAAAAATAATAAAAAAAAAATAAGAAAAAAAAAACAAAAAAGAAAAAGAGAAAGACGGATCTTTGTAAAAAAGAATAAGACGAAGAAATACTTAAGGAAAGGGTTAAGGAAGATAATAACACAGGCTCGGATTTAAACAAGAATTATACTTTAAATCGTCTACAATATTATGTAGTATTTAGTAAAATTATTACCCCATGAGTAATCAATTATTTTGAAATCTAAAACAAATGTTTGTGGTAAATTTAAGTTTTAATTTTTAACTAAATATCGTGGATTTATATATATATATATTTCAACCAAAATTCTTATAACCAATGTTAAACAGCGTGTTATTTTAATTTTTCTATCGCATTTATGAATATTTTCACAAAAATTTCTAAATTTATTATATAATATTAAAAATAATATAATAAATAAATTATATTATTATTTATATTATTATTTTATTATTTATCTATATTATAGATAAATCATATGATTATGATATATGTATTAGAAATCGTATCAATCATTAATTTAATATTAATGAATTAATTTGATTTATTATTAATGATTAAATTCTATAATCGAAGAAAAGTGTATGGAGCCTTTTTTGGTCTGATTAAATCCGTACCTGAGTTTAAAAAGGGATCGGGTCGAAGTAAAGAGAACAATCATTATTATGTTTGATAGGCGTACTTCGAAGGCCTCTCTCTAAAAGCTGGCGAAACAATCGCGTTAATGGTCGAATCGGTTGGCCGTATATTTTGCTGTTGCTACTGCAACTAAAGAAGAAGAAGAAGAAGAAGAAGAACAAAAAAAAATAGAAAAAGAAAAGAGGAAAAAGTAGTACTAGTACTAGTAATAGTAGTAGTAGTAATAGTAATAGTCAAAGCGTTGAGCCTAAAAGCCGCCGAGAAATCCTGGTGCAGCAGTGCACCATGGTGCTGCAATGGTGCAATTTCCTGCCACCTTCCGGACTTTCTAAATTTACCGTGAACGCGATAACGACGATTTTTCATTCTGGAATTCAATACTACGAGAAATTCTTTATTTTCTTTTTTCTTTTTTTTTTTGAAGTTATACTTCTTTTGGCGCGTTGGGGAAAATGTAATGGGGAGTGATTTTGTTCCTAGCGTCTGAAAAACGACACCATGAAGTTTGTCGGTATTTATGACGCGCGGCAAAGCGATTTCAAGTATACGGCATGAAGTTATCTTCTTTTCTTCTTCCCCTTTTTTTTTCAAGCGGGTCACCCATCCAAATACTAAACGTACTCAGCGCTGCTTTACTTAAATGATCGAAACGAGAACTAATGCTGTAACCGCGCCATGGTTGTGACGCGTGAAATAATTAGATATATCTCTCTTATATTTAGTGTGGACTGATATCTATATTTTCATATTTTCTTTTTCTTTTTTTTATTCTTTCTTATATATATATAATAATAATTATTTTTTTTTTTAAGTTATTTTTTTTCTTTGAAGTTTTTTTTTGAAGTTATTTTTGAGGTTATTGAGGTTATATTCGTTTTGGTACGTCAAAGAAGTATAACTTCTTACGTGCGTACATAAGTACACACACCAGTTTTTTTTTTTATACCTGTCGTAGTATTATATTTCCTAACGATCGTTTGGTTTTCTTTTTATTTTTTTTTTTTTTTCCCAAAATTATCATCGAAAATTTGTCACGAAATTTGCCTAATTATTTTCTAATCAAAATATATTTTATGTAATTTTTTGTTCGATTATATATATAGACTTCTCAACGATGTCATTTCATTTTTTTTTTCTCGATATAAGTACTATTGTTGCTTTGGTTCTTTTTTTTTTTTTTTTCTTTTTTTTTTGGTAGATATTAGAAAAATGATAACAAATCTAATAAGTAGTTGTGCAATTCTAAAGCATCCAAGCATTAGTTGAAGTCAGTATTTTTTATTATTATTATTATTAGTATTTAAATTAATTATGAAAATGAATCGATAAGTTTGTTTAATTGCATAAAAATAAAAAGGAAATTAATGTTCACAGTAGAATGATTAATAATTTTTTATCCTTTCGTTTAATATCTATTATTTTTGCATTATGCAATCGATCATCATTCGATAACACTGACAATGAGATAAATGAATGTTTGTTCGACTGATATTCTACTGAATATACAATTATCTGAACATTTGTAATTGATGATAACTGGATTAAGAATGAGAAATTATTGATTAAATGGATTCAATAATATAATATCTTCTTATTTGCATAATTCGATTATTCCGTGCAATGTCTTGATTCGTCAATTTGAAAATTCGATTTCGAGTGCACGTTCGGGTTTGATTATAATCGATATAAAAATAGAAATTATTTTATTTTACATACAAAATGATTAGGATTAAAAGTTATATAATTTGAACAATTAAAAATTAGTATTACAAAAAACGAATCTTAAATATAGCCACTTAAAAATGATAATTAAATACAAATTTGTAAATAAATTATATGCATAATTTTTCAAATTTTAGTCATATAATAATTTCTGGTGGCCCCTATTACTACTATTACTACTATTACTATTACTACTATTACTACAATTTACAAAAAAATTATTGAAATTAAAATAAATAATAAAACGTTAGCGTAATTTGTTAGTAATTTCTATTTTTTATTTTCGCTATTTCGCAAAGTCCGGGACTTTCATCGAAGATCGAAAGCATAGAACATTGCTTTGTAAAGAGACAACACAACGCACGCAGGTGTGAATACGCAATCGGGGTTCAGACGCGTGTAACGGAATTTTTAACGATGACTTTCCTGTCAGGTGTTACTCGGGATCGTCGCAAAGCGAATGTTAGCGAAACCAACCTAGAGAAGCAAGTGCAGGTGCAATCACTCACGCTTACCGGAAAAGAAATAAGCGAGTTTTGTCACGAGTAAACGTAGTACACGGTTGGTTATTTTATAATAACTTTCTTTCTATTTAATATTAGGGAAACATGCCACCAATTGTGTTTCTTTTTTTTTTTTTTTTTT